>NW_026652432.1:39384-40546 GCF_009828535.3 Hylobates moloch | reverse complement strand
GTTCATTCATCCTGTGTCCAAATGAACTCCCCAGTTCATTCATCCTGTGTCCAAATGAACTCCCCAGTTCATTCATCCTGCGTCCAAATGAACTCCCCAGTTCATTCATCCTGCGTCCAAATGAACTCCCCAATTCGTTCATCCTGTGTCCAAATGAACTCCCCAATGCATTCATCCTGTGTCCAGGAGACAGATCTCCTGGCCTTTACAGACTTTCTCACTATAGAAAAATTACACTGAGTACACCTACACAACAGATGCAAAACTCAAACCTAATGTCTAAAAATAGGCCCAAGGAAACCACAATTATGCCCTCAGGAAGGGCATCACTGGATTCAGACAATACCCCAACGTGCATTCAGATCCCCAGCTTTCCAGTGCTCAACAGCTTCTCTCAGTACAAAGGGTTCCTTCCACAGTAGGTATGAGCAGGTAGGATACCTGCAGGGGAGGCTCCCTAGGAAGAAACAACTGGGCCTTCGATTACATCCCTTGGCAGACCCAAGGGTTGGCCTCAGAGCTTGGAGTCACTGACCTGAGTCCTCTTTGCTCTCCAGTCAAGTGACCTGGACCACTACTGATATTTACATGAGACAAACCCAGTGTTTGAAGAAATCAAAGGGGAGGCTGAGGCAGGTGGATGACTTGAGCCCAGAATGGAATTCCATTTGAAATCACCCAAAAGGAAAGAACAGACCTGAGGAACTTGCTACATATTCTCAGAAGAAAAAAAGAGAAACAAAAATTTTTAATAAATGCAATATCATACTGGGATATTTCATTATTATTATTTTCTGTTTTTGAGACAAGGTATGAGACCTTGCTCAGCCTGGAGTGCAGTGGCATGATCAAGGCTCAAGGCAGCCTCAACCTCCCGGGCTCAAGCAATCCTCCCGCCTCAGCCTCCCAAGTAGCTGGGACTACAAGTGCAGGCCATTACACCCAGCTATTTTTTTTTATTTATTTCTAGTAGAGACAAGGTCTCTCTATGTCACCTAGGCTGGTCTTGAACTCCTGAGCTCAAGCGATCCTCGTGACTCAGCCTCCCAAAGTGCCGAGATTACAGGCGTGAGCCACCGCTCCTAGCTTGATATTTTATTATTTTCTTTCTTTTTTTTTTTTTTTTTTTTTTTTTTTTGTTGGTTTTCCCTCTTTCCCCGGG
>NW_026652432.1:8188-39284 GCF_009828535.3 Hylobates moloch | reverse complement strand
GTGTAGTGGCGCGATCTCGGCTCACTGCAAGCTCCGCCTCCCGGGTTCAAGCGAGTCTCCTGCCTCAGCCCCCTGAGTAGCCGGGATTACAGACGTGCACCACCACGCCCGGCTAATTTTTTGTATTTTCAGTAGAGACGGGGTTTCGCCATGTTGGCTAGGCTGTAGGTCTCCTAATTACGTATATTTTACAATTTTTGAGAATCAATTAAGTGAGTAAATCTTTTCAAGGTGATAAGCCCAGGGAGGGGAAGTGCTGCGCTGGAAAGGACAGATCTCCCAGGAAAGTTTCCAAAAAGGAGACTCAACCCAAAGGAGTTCCCATACGATGTCAGGTCCCAGGAGAGATACTGGCAAGAGAGGCATAAGCATTTTACACGAGGTAGCGTCAAGTGCTTCTCCTCTGTTTTCCTCTCATGTAAATACCCAAAAGCATACGTTAAATCTTTTAAAAAGAACCATCAATTCCTCCGTACAAAAAGGATAATTAAAATACTGCGTCTGGTTGATATAACGACGTTGTGAACTGGAGAGAAGACACCGGCATTTGAAAGGGATCCAGAAATTTAGGGATTTAATCCCAGCTCTGGGAAGAGCCAGGCTGGAGGACAGGGTCGTGGGTTTGAGATCTGGCTTCCCATACACTTGGAAACCTTGAGAAACGAGTCTTCCCTTGGGAAGAAAAGAGGGACTGAGGACCCCATACAACACTGCTCCTCCCACGCATGAACCCCACGCCCGAGACGGGAGTCTCACCATGACCCTCCCGTGCCCCCGCACAATCTGGGGAGACGCGAGGCTGCAGGCTCTGAGCTGCCCAGAGAGGGCTCCGGGACTGGGGCCGCAGTCGCCGCGCAGGGACTGGACAAGACGCCTGGGGTCCCGGCTGCCGGCCCAGCCCCATTCTGCGGCCAGAGAGACCGAGGGCCAAGCTGCGCCAGGAGGACTCGGGTCCACAGACCCGGGAGACAACGGCGGGGAGGCCTGGGTCCCACCACAGCCAGATCCAGCCGGTTCCAACCCGCCCCTCTCCCCCATCTCAAGTCCCCCAGCCCCGCACACTCACCATTTCCCAGACTCTGGGATGTCCTGGTGTCCTGTCTACCTCTCCCGCGGCCAGCACAGGTCCTACCTCCACCTGAGGCCCTCCTGGGGCGAGGAGACCCCAAAGCGGAGCGCAGCGGCTAGTAGCGACGCCCTCGCCGTTTGCGCAGCGTCCCCTCCGCCCGCCTTCCCGGCGGCGCCCCTGATTGGACATTGCACTCTTGGACCCGCCTTCGTTGCCTGAGTGACAGCTAGTAGGGAAGTCGCGTCTCTAAGCAACCTGCATTCGTCTGGGGTCAGGACTCTGTTCCCCTGCCACGGATATTTGCATCTAAGCAGAATTTGTTAACGTATCCGGGGTCGGGCACTGGTGTCTTCCTGCAGCTCCTTCTGAGCGCAGAGACACAAGCGTGCACAGCGCAGGAAATTCCAGGCTCAGTTTCCAGATAAAGGCTCTTTGTCCACAGCGAAAAAGGGCGCCCGGGCCATGCCAGACTGGAACGGGAGGGTCAGATGCTCCCAGACTTAGCATAAGGCTGCGAGGCCATTCATGGATTTTTGACTCTTGTTTACAAATACAGACACTTAGAGTGACAGAGTGACCTCATCATACCTAACAAAGAGTGACTACGTTTTAATCTTTGACAACTGACAGGGTTCAGGCCGTCACCCATCCCTTTCCTCCCCCCACACTTTGCTCTAGTGGGAAGTTTGGACCCCACAGCCCTAGTCTGAGAGAAGGAGTTCCTTTTTTTTTTTTTTTTTTCTTGGTAGAGATGGCGGTGGTGGGGTGGTCTCACTATGTTGCACAGGCTAGTCTCAAACTCCTGGGCTCAGGTGATCCTCCTTGGCTTCCCAAAGTGTTGGGATTACAGGCATGAACCACTGTGCCCAGTGAGGAATTCTTTTCAGTTCAACCCAAAGCCATGAGATGTGTTCAATAAAACTGAACACTGGAAGGATATTTATTTCGGACCAGTTTTTGACTATGTCCCTAGAAAACTTTTGTGCGTGCTTTATGTTTGTTTGGTTTGTGATTTTTGTTTTTGAAACAGGGCCCTTCTTTGTCCCTCAGGCTGGAATGCAGTGGTGCAATCAGAGCTCACTGCAGCCTCGACCTTCTGGGCTCAAGCAATCCTCCCACCTCAGCCACCTGAGTAGCTGGAACCTCAGGCGCGTGCCACCATGCTTGACCAACTTCTTTCTTTCTTTTTGTTTTTATTTTGTAGAAACAGGATCTCACTATCTTACCCAGGCTGATCTTGAACTCCTGGGCTCAAGTGATCTGCTGGCCTCAGCCTCCCAAAGTGTTAGGATTACAGGTGTGAGCCACTGCACCCAGCCCCTAGAGAACTTTGAAATGTAAATGGCTATGATATCGATAAGGCAATTAAGCCCATTTTCACTGAGATTATTTAAAAAACCACAGAAGATTATGTAAATTTGGCATGTACCAGGAAACTCAATATACTTAAGATATTGGATCAAAACTACTAATGGGCTGGGCATGATGGCTCACACCTGTAGTTCCAGCACTTTAGGAAACTGAGGTGGGAGGGCTACTTGAGCCCAGGAGTTTGAGATCGCCTGGGCAACATAGGGAGACCCCCCCTCCCCCATCTCTAAGAAAATTTTTTAAAAATTAGCAGGGCATGGTGGTGCACATCTGTAGTCCCAGCTACTGGGGAGGCTGAGGCCCAAGGATTGTTTGAATCCAGGAGGTCAAGGCTACAGTCAACTGTGATCCTGCATTCCAGCCTGGGTGACAGAGTGAGACCCTGTCAGAAGGAAGGAAGGAAGGAAGGAAGGAAGGAAGGAAGGAAGGAAGGAAGGAGGGAGGGAGGGAGGGAGGGAGGGAGGGAGGGAGGGAAGGAAGGAAAGAAGGAAAGAAGGAAGGAAGAAAGGAAAAAAAAAGGAAACCCCTGTAGCCTTTGGCTGTCACTGTCCTATTTTCCCATCTTCCTCCTCCAAGCCTCTATCCTAAGCAACCATTAATTTACTTTCGGTTGCTATATAGCTTTCCCATTCTAGACTTGGAATGGAATTATATACTATGTGTTCTTTGTGATTAACTTCATTCACTTAGCATAACTGTTTCAAGGGACATTTACATTGAAGTTTGTATCAATACTTCATTTGTTGTTTACAGTAAAACAATATTTCATTGTATGGATATAGCCCATTTTGTTTATCCATTCATCCATTAATAGGCATTTGGTTTGTTTCCACCTTTTAGCTGTTACTAATAAGGTTGCTATAAACATCCAGGTACAAGTTTTTCTGTAGACATAGGATTTCATTTCTCTTGGGAATACACTTAGGAGTGGAATCGATGGGTTACATGGTAATTCTATCTTTACTTTAATCTTTGAAGAGCTGCCAGACTCTTCTCTCCTTTGGGAAATTCTATTACACACATATTGGTCAAGTAAATAGTGTCCTGCATATTTCTCAGGCTCTGTTCATTTTCCTGTTTTTTGTTTTTGTTTTTTTGTTTTTAAGATGTAATCTTGTTATGTTACCCAGGCTGGACTGCTTCAGCCTCCCAAGTAAGTGGGACTACAGGTGTGCACTAGGATGCCCAGCTTAAAGAAATAATTTCTATTTTGGTATGACACCTGCAGATCCCCTCTCCCTCCCCCAAAAATCTTTTTTTTTTTTTTTTTTTGAGATGGAGTTTCACTCTTGTTGCCTAGGCTGGAGTGCAATGGCACGGTCTCGGCTCACTGCAACCTCCACCTCCCAGGTACAAGTGATTCTCCTGGCTCAGCTTCCCGAGTAGCTGGGATTACAGGTACCTGCCACCATGCCCAGCTAATTTTTTTGTATTCTTAATAGAGACGGGGTTTCACCATGTTGGCCAGGCTGGACTTGAACTCCTGACCTCAGGTGATCCGCCCGCCTCGGCCTCCCAAAGTGCTGGGATTACAGGCATGGGTCACCACGCCTGGCCCAAAAAATCTTATTCTCCAGTTATCTCCTGAAACACAGTAGGCCTACAGTCTACACTATATCTTCATTAAATTCCTAGCTCTCTTCCCAAATTGATTTTCACTTCTTTTTTGAGACAGACTCTCACCCTGTCACCCAGGCTGGACTGCAGTGGTGAAATCTCAGCTCACTGCAAACTCCGCCTCCTGGGTTCAAGCAATTCTCCTGCCTCAGCCTCCCGAGTAGCTGGGACTACAGGTGCCCGTCACCACTCCAGCTAATTTTTGTATTTTTAGTAGAGACCGGGTTTCACCATGTTGACCAGGCTGGTCTCGAACTCCTGACCATAGGTTCACGCCATTCTCCTGCCTCAGCCTCCCGAGTAGCTGGGACTACAGGCGCCTGCCACCACGCCCGGCTAATTTTTTTTTTGTATTTTTAGTAGAGCTGTGGTTTCACCGTGTTAGCCAGGATGGTCTCGATCTCCTGACCTTGTGATCCGCCCGCCTCGGCCTCCCAAAGTGCTGGGATTACAGGCATGAGCCACCGCGCCCAGCCCACTCCTCCACTCTTAACCACTATTCTCTTTTACAACCTTATACCTTTGCCTTTTTCAGAATGTCATATAAATGAACACCAAGTAGTCTTATTAGTCCTGTTTTCAAATTTGATGACTTATTTGTAAACATTGATACAGTACCTGCAGTGTTCTGAGTTTTCTTTTTTTTTTTTCTTTTTTGATACAGAATTTCACTCTTATTGCCCTGGCTGGAGTGCAATGGCGCCATCTCAGCTCATCACAACCTCCGCCTCCTGGGTTCAAGCAATTCTCCAGCCTTAGCCTCCCGAGTAGCTGGGATTACAGGCATGCACCATCACACCCGGCTAATTTTGTATTTTTAGTAGAAACGGGGTTTCTCCATGTTGGTGAGCCTGGTCTCAAACTTCCGACCTCAGCTGATCCGCCTGCTTCAGCCTCTCAAAGTGCTAGGATTACAGGCGTCAACCACAGTGCCCGGCGGAGTTTTCTATTTTTGACAGTGCCCAGTACAGGTGGTGGCACACATTCAAACTTCAAAACTGAGAGATTACGGAGCTGAGCACGATGGCTCACGCCTGTAATCCCAGCGCTTTGGGAGGCTGAGGTGGGTGGATCACGAGGTCAGGAGTTTGAGACCAGCCTGGCCAACATGGTGAAACCCTGTCTCTACCAAAAATACAAAAATTAACTGGGCACAGTTGTGTGCACCTGTAGTCCCAGCTACTCAAGAGGCTGAGGCAGGAGAACCGCTTGAACCTGGGAAGCGGAGGTTGCAGTGAGCCGGGATCGTGCCACTGCACTCCAGCCTGGGTGACAGAGTGAGATTCCATCTCAAAAAAAAAAAAAAAAGACAGAGAGATTCCATTAGCACTGTGGGCTATGGGAATGTAGGCAAGACCTTGTGCTCCCTATACTTCAAATTTTTCATTCATAAGATAGGACGTATGGTTGGATGGGGTTAGTCAGATGAAATACTAATGATTATATCACATTAATTTCCAGTGACATATGGTGATATGCACATATGTCATTGAAATGTCGGACAAAAATTAGGTTTTAATTGCTCTCTAGTAAATACAAAGCTGTTACTTTTTTTTTTTTCCATCTTCCCTAATGTGTGCTGGAGGTCTACCATATGGAAATGATATCTTTGGACAGTTTCATGGGCTTTTGGGTCTTTGCGGATCATCGAAACAAAAATTACCCAGCTACTTCTCTTATTTAAAAAAGCATTAAAGATTGAAAATGTCAAATATACTTTTTTTTTTTTTTTTGGTAGAGACAGAGTCTCGCTCTGTCGCCTAGGCCGGAGTGCATGCAGTAGCAAACTCGGCTCACTGCAACCTCTGCCTCCTGGGTTCAAGCAATTCTCCTGCCTCAACCTCCCGAGCAGCTGGGACTACAGGTGCACGCCGCCACATCCAGCTAATTTCTTTTGTATTTTAGTAGAGACGGGGTTTCACCATGTTGCCCAGGCTGGTCTCGAACTCCTGAGCTCAGGCAATTGCCAGCCTCGGCCTCCCAAAGTGCTAGGATTACAGGCGTGAGCCACTGCCCCGGCCATATACCTTATTTTTAACTAAATTGGGATGAAAATCAAAATGATACCCTCTGTCTGTAGCTCGCTGCAATTCTAACTTGGATAATTGCCCTCTAAATATCCATAGTTCTTTTGGATTTCTCAACTGGGAAATCACTGTGGATTTGGATAGATATCACTCTGTTCATCGGAAAAACCTGTGATGGTCTGCACTCTGCAGATGACTGTTACCTTTCTCCAAACTGGGAAGAACTCCATGGTTTTCTGATTACAATTTGTGTCATTCAGTCTCCAGTAAATGCAAAATTATAATGTCAAATAGATGAGATCAATGGAATAGAATTGAAATCCCAGAAATAAACTCATATATATATGTGTATATATATGTATGTATGTGTGTATATATGTATATATGTGTGTATATGTGTATATATATGTGTATATATGTATATATGTGTATATATGTATATATATGTGTGTATATGTGTGTGTATATATATATATATATATACTCAAATGACTTTCAAAATGCTGCCAAGAATATGCAAAGACTATTATTTTCATAAATTGGTGCTGAGACAACTGGATAGCCACATGCAAAAGAATGAAGTTGGACCCCTACATCACCCAATATATGGTAATTCACCAAAATAGATCACAGACCAAAACATAAGAGGTGAAATTATAATAATCCTAGGAAAAAAGGTGGGAAATATTGATCTTGGATCTGGCAAAGAATTCTTACATATGCACGCTGGGCGCAGTGTCTCACGCCTGTATTCCCAGCACTTTGGGAGGCCGAGGGGGCCGGATAGCCTGTGGTCAAGAGTTCGAGACCAGTCTGGCTAACATGGTGAAACCCCATCTCTACTAAAAATACAAAAAATTAGCCTGGCATAGTGGTGCATGCCTGTAATCCCAGCTACTCAGGAGGCTGAGGCAGGAGAATCACTTGAACCCAAGGGGGTGGAGGTTGCAGTGAAATGAGATCATGCCACTTCACTGTAGCCCGGATGACAGAGTGAGACTCCATCTCAAAAAAAAAGAATCCTTACATATGCAGCCAAGTATGGTGGCTCATGCCTGTAATCCCAGTACTTTGGAAGGCCAAAGTGGGAGGATCACTTGAGGTCAGGAGTTTGAGACCAGCCTGGGCTACATAGTGAGACCCTCGTCTCTATTCAAAAAACAAAAGGAAGCCGGGCGCGGTGGCTCACGCTTGTAATCCCAGCACTTTGGGAGGCTGAGGCGGGCGGATCACGAGGTCAGGAGATCGAGACCACGGTGAAACCCCGTCTCTACTAAAAAATACAAAAAATCAGCTGGGCGTGGTGGCAGGCGTCTGTAGTCCCAGCTACTCAGAGAGGCTGAGGCAGGAGAATGGCGTGAACCCGGGAGGCAGAGCTTGCAGTGAGCCGAGATTGCGCCACTGCACTCCAGCCTGGGCCACAGAGCGAGACTCTGTCTCAAAAAAAAAAAAAGGAAAAAAGAATTCTTACATATGACAGCAAAAGCAAAAATTTATGTGTGTGTGCAATAGAATACACACACACATATATACACACACACAAATAATTTGGGCCTCATAAAAGTAAATAACTTTTGTGCTTCATAGGACACTATCAATAGTGAAAACACCCATTATGCTGGAAATATAAAATACTACAGCCAGTATAGGAAACAATGTGGCAGCTACTCAAAAAAATTAAAAACAGTTACTACATGATCTAACAATGTCACTTCCAGATATATATATACTCCAAAAAACTTGAAGAAGGGTCTTGAACAGACTATTTGTATGCCCATGGTCATAGGAGAATTATTTACAATAGCCAAAAGGTGGAAGCAATCCAATTGTCCATCAAGGAATGAATGAATCAACTAAATGTGGCCTATCCATACAATGGAATACACACACACACATACACACGCACACACAGGTATGATTTGCAAAATTTTCTTCCATATATATACTGATGCAAAAATCAATTTCCTTCCAATGTAAAGCATACATGTGGTTGGTTTGAGAAGAGCCCAGTGCCCAGGCTAGGGTTGTAGGGTTCAAAATCCCCATCAAAGCCAAGTGCTCAGGTGTTATAGCGATTCCTTTTCTAAAGTGCCTCGACGAGTAGAGGTGGGAAAGGGATGTGTGGAAGCCTCGAGGCCATTTTGCTGTTAACTTTTAACAGTAAAAGTTAAAATGGATAGGATGAGGTCACTTTAAGTGTCTGTGTTTGTAAACAAGGGCCACAGTTCTGTTTTCCTTTTAAAAAACAAACTAACAAAAATCCTTACATATGCAACCAAGTGTGGTGGCTCATGCCTGTAATTCCAGTACTTTGGGAGGCCAAAGTGGGAGGATCACTTGAGGTCAGGAGTTTGAGACCATCCTGGGCCACATAGTGAGACCCTCGTCTCTATTCAAAAAACAAAAGGAAAAAAGAATTCTCACATATGACAGCCTGGTCTCTCAAAGAAGGTCACTACGTAATGATAAGCAGGTCAATTCAGCAAGAGCATATAAAAATTGTAAATATATTTGCACCCAACACTGGAGCACCCAGATATAGGAGTAGAAAATACTTCCAAACTCAATCTACAAGGCCACCATTACCCTGATACCAAAACCAGACAAAGACACATCAGAAAAAGAAAACTATAGGCCAATATCACTGATGAATATTGATGCAAAAATCCTCAACAAAATGCTAGCAAACTGAATTCAACAACACATTAAAAATAGAATGCATCGTGACCAAGCGGGATTTATCCCAGGGGTGCAGGGTTGGTTCAACATATGCAAATCAATTAATGTGATACATCATATCAACAGAGTGAAGGACAAAAACCATATGAGCATTTCAATGGATGCTCAAAAAGCATTTGATAAAATTCAACATCTCTTCATGATACAAACCCTCAAAAAACTGAGTACAGAACGAACACACCTCAACACAATAAAACCCATATATGGGCCAGGCGTGGTGGCTCATGCCTGTAATCCCAGCACTTTGGGAGGCTGAGGCAGGTGGATCACGAGGTCAGGAGATGGAGACCATCCTGGCTAACACAGTGAACCCCGTCTCTACTAAAAATACAAAAAATTAGCCGGGCGTGGTGACAGGTGCCTGTAGTCCCAGCTACTCGGAAGGCCGAGGCAGGAAAATGGCATGAACCCGGGAGGTGGAGCTTGCAGTGAGCCGAGATTGCGCCACTGCACTCCAGCCTGGGCACCTGGGCAACAGAGCGAGACTCCATCTCAAAAAAAAAAAAAAAAAACACCATATATGACAAACCAATAGCTAGTATTATACTGGATGGGCAAAAACTGAAAGCCTTTCCTCTAAGATCAGGAACACAACAAGGATACCCACTTTCGCCACTGTTATTCAACATAGTACTGGAAGTCCTAGCTGGAGCAATCAGACGAAAGAAAGAAAGGGCATCCAAATTGGAAAGGAAGAAAGCACATTGTCCTTGTTTGCAAATATTATAATCCTATATCTGGAAAAAACTAAAGACTCCACCAACCAGCACTTTGGGAGGCCGAGGCAGGTGGATCACGAGGTCAGGAGTTTGAGACCAGCCTGGCCAATATCGTGAAACCCCATCTCTACTAAAAATACAAAAATTAGCTGGGCAATGGTGGCGTGCACCTGTAGTCCCAGCTACTCGGGAGGCTGAGGCAGAAGAATCGCTTGAACCCAGGAGGCGGGGTTGCAGTGAGCTGAGATCATACCACTGCATTTCAGCCTGGGCGACAGAGTGAGACTGTCTCAAAAAAAAAAAAAAAAAAGACTCCACCAAAAAACTACTAGAACTGATAACCCAATTCAGTAAAGTTCCAGGATACAAAATCAACATACAAAAATCAGTAGCCTTTCTATATGCTAACAGCAAACAATCTAAAAAAGAAGTCAGTAATCCCATTTATAATAGCTACAAATAAAATTAAATACCTAGGAATTAACTTACCCAAAGACGTGAACGATACCTACAATGAAAACGATAAGACACTGATGCAAGAAATTGAAGAGGACAAAAAAATGAAAAGATACTCATGTTCATGCATTGGAAGAATTACTATTGTTTGTTGTTGTTGTTTTTTTTTTTTTTGAGACGGAGTCTTGCTCTGTCACCAAGGCTGGAGTGCAGTGGCACGATCTCGGCTCACTGAAGGCTCCACCCCCCGGGGTTCACTCCATTCTCCTGCCTCAGCCTCCCGAGTAGCTGGGACTACAGGCACCCGCCACCTTGCCCAGCTAATTTTTTGTATTTTTAGTAGAGACGGGGTTTCACCGTGTTAGCCAGGATGGTCTCCATCTCCTGACCTCGTGATCTGCCGCCTCGGCCTCCCAAAGTGCTGGGATTACAGGCGTGAGTCACCGCGCCCGGCCTAGAATCACTATTGTTAAAATGTCCATACTAACCAAAGAAATCTAGAGATTTAATGCAATCCCAATAAAAATACCAACGACATTCTTCACAGAAATAGAAAAAAATATCGTAAGATGTATATGGAACCAAAGAGGACCCAGAATAGCCAAAGCTATCCTAAGCAAGAAGTACAAAACTGGAGGAATCATATTACCTGACTTTAAATTATTTAAATATGACTATAAATCATATTATCTAACTTTAGAGCTACAGTAACCATAATGGCATGGTACTGGAATAAAAACAGACACAAAGATCAGTGGAACTGAATAGAGGAGCCAGAGATAAATGCATACGTCTATGGTGAACTCATTTTTGACAAAGGTGCCAAGAACATACATTGGGAAAAGGACAGTCTCTTCAACAAAGAGACTGGGAAAACTGGATAACCTTATGCAAAATAATGAAACAGACCCCTCTCTCTCACCATATACAAAAATCAAATCAAAATCAGTTAAAGACTCAAATCTAAGACCTTAAACTATGAAACTACTAAAAGAAAATATAGGGAAATTCTCCAGAACATTGGAGTGGGCAAAGATTTCTTGAGTAATACCCTACAAGCACAGGCAACCAAAGCAAAAATAGATAAAGGGGTCACATTAAGTAAAGAGCTTCTGTACAACAAAGTGAAAAGACAAGCTACAGAATGGGAGATAATATTTGCAGACTACCCATCTGACAAGGAATTGATAACCAGAACATAGACCGGGCACAGTGGCTCACGCCTGTAATCCCAGCACTTTGGTAGGCCGAGGCGGGCGGATCACGTGGTCAGGAGTTTGAGACCAGCCTGACCAACATGGAGAAACCCCGTCTCTACTAAAAATACAAAATTAGTGGGGCATGGTGGCACATGCCTGCAATTCCAGCTACTCGGGAGGCTGAAGCAGGAGAATCGCTTGAACCCATGAGGCAGAGGTTGTGGTGAGCTGAGATCGCACCATTGCACTCCAGCCTGGGCAACGAGAGCAAAACTCCATCTCAAAAAAACAAAAACAAAAACAAAATCAAAAAAATCTATAGAAATCAAAAAACAAAATAAAAAAAATCTATAGAAAAAAATCTAATAGGCTGGGCGCGGTGGCTCACACCTGTAATCCCAGCACTTTGGGAGGCCAAGACGGGCGGATCACGACGTTAGGGGATCGAGACCATCTGGCTAACACGGTGAAACCCCGTCTCTTGTAAAAATACAAAAAAAAAAAAAAAAAAAAAATTAGCTGGGCGTGGTGGTGGGCGCCTGTAGTCCCAGCTACTCAGGAGGCTGAGTGAGGCAGTAGAATGGTGTGAACCCAGGAGGCGGAGCTTGCAGTGAGCCGAGATCGCGCCACTGCACTCAAGCCTGGGCGACAGAGCGAGACTCCATCTCAAAAAAAAAAAAAAAAAAACTAATAATCTGATTAAAAATAGGCAAAAGGTCTGAAAAGACATTTCTCAAAAGAAGGCATGCAAATGGCAAACAGTTATATGAAAAGGCCAACATCATTGATCATCAGAGAAATGCAAATCAAAACTATTATACAATGAGGTATCATCTCACCCCTGTTAAAATGGCTTTTATCCAAAAGTCAGGCAGTAACAAATGCTGGAGAGGATGTGGAGAAAAGGCAACCTTTGTACACTGTTGGTGGGAACGTAAATTAGTACAACCACTATGGAGAACAGTTTGGAGCTTCCACAAAAAAAAAATAAAACCGGCGTTGGTTGAAAATCACCCCCGGCTTTGGCCGTGGCCGCGGGTGAGATTCGGCGCCCAGAGCCTCCGGGGGCCTCAGCTCACCGCGCGCTGCCCCATGTGCGGCAGTGAAACCCAGGCCCCAACAGGCGCCGCGGCCTCCCCCCCGCCCCCGGGTGCGGCCGCTCGCGAGGTCTGGCCCCTGACTCCTGACCCCGACTGCATACTCCTAACCCTGTTTTTTCTCCGCAGGACACTAGTCCTCCTACGCCTGACACCGACGTCGCCAGGACGGCGGGGTCGGGGGAACTTGGCTGTCCCCCATCTTTCAAATAAAGCTGTTTGTCTAACTCAAAAAATAAATAAATAAATAAAAATAAAAATAAAAATAGAGCTGCCATTTGATCCAGCAACCCCACTTTTAGGTAAATACCCCAAAGAAAGGAAATCCATGTATTGAAGAGATATCTGCACCCCTATGTTTATTGCAGCATTATTCACAATCCCCAAGATTTGGAAGCAACCTAACTCTCCCTCAACAGATGAACGGATTTAAAAAAAAAAAAAAAAGTTCCGAATACACAATGGAGTACTATTCAGCCATAAAAAAGAATGAGATCCTGTCATTTGCAACAATTTGGATGGAATTAGAGGTCATTATGTTAAGCGAAATAAACCAGGCACAGAAAGACAAACTTCACATGTTCTCACTTATGTTTGGGAGCAAACAATTAAAACAATTGACCTCATGGAGATAGAGTAGAAGGATGGTTACCAGAGGCTGGAAAGGGTAGTGCGGGGGTTGGGGGAAGGGGAACTGAGGATGGTTAATGGCCACAAAAAATAGAATGGATGAGACCTAGTATTTGCTAGCATAACAGGGTGATTACAGTAAAAAATAATTTGGTTTCACATTTTTAAATAACTAAAAGAGTATAATCGGCTTGTTTGTAACACAAAGGATAAATGCTTGAGTTGATGGATTCCCCATTTACCATGATGTGATTATTACGCGTTGCATGCTTATATCAAAATATCTCATGTAACTCATAAATATATACACCTACTATGTACCCACAACAAAATTTAAAATTAAAAATGTAAACATTGCCTGGTCTATGTGAACCTACGGGGTCACAGTTCTGAGTGTCCTGGCAGCATGATGCAAAGCCACTGTCCTCTGGAGAATATCTGACTCTCCTGATCCAGTATGGCCTTGCCTCCAGGGCCCTTTTGCTGTGGATTTACTCCTTAAAGAGTCAGTCATCAAGGGGTTCGCTTTATCTGGAAACTCTTGTCTGGCATTCCCTGCGCGCACACCTATGTCCCCGTTCAGAAGGTTCTTCAGGTAAACGCCAGTGTCCGGTCTGAGGGCCTTTATATCTAGCATATGAAGTTCTGGTATAATGCAAATGTCTCTGGCAGGACAGTTTCAGGGAAGCGGGATCGCTCAGCTACCTGATCTCCAGCTGAGATGTGACTCAGGCAACAGGGGGTGGAACCTCACAAACTGTCCAATTGGAGACGCCGCCGGAGCGGTGGGTGGGGCCGCCCTGTACAAAGGCGCGTGGATACCGCGGCGCGAGTTCTGGTTTGCGTCTCTCCTGCCTCGAACGTCGCTAGGTGGCTCTTCCGCAGCCTCTGTCACTCTGGGACCCGCACTGGCAGAGGGAGTCGTAGTTAGGGCGTGGGGACACCGCGGAAGCCGGGAAATGGTGAATGTGCGGGGCCTGGAATCCCGAGACCTGAAGAGCGGCTGGCCGGAACCGGCTGTGGCGGGAACCGGGCCTGCCCGCTGCCACTCCTCGGTCTGTGGACCCGAGGCCCCTGGCGCAGCTCGGCCCTCGGCCTCCTCCCGCCGCAGAGTGAAGCTGGGCCGGCAGCCAGGATCCCAGGAGTGCTGTCCTGTCCCCGCGCAGCTACTGCGGCCCCGGTCCGGGAGCCCTCTGTGGGCAGCTCCATGCCCGTAGCCCCGCGTCTTCCAAGATTGTGTGGGGATCACTGGAGGGTCAGGGGAGAGAAGGAATCCCGGCTCGGGTGTGGCGTTCGTGCGTGGGAGGATCGGTGGTCCGTGGAGTCCCCAGTCTCTTTTTCCCCGGGGGACCAGTTTGCCCCTTAATTTTACAAACGTGTGAAAACAGGATCTCAAATCCACGACCCCGTTTTCCAGCCTAGCTCTTCCTAGGACAGGAAATCCCTAAATTTGCCAATTCCCTCTTTCATTCCAAATGAAGCTTTCCCTCTCCAATTCACAATATTATTATTCGCCCTGTTAAATACAATTTGTAGGAAGCCATCGGTTTAGACTGAGCTCCTGCACTAGACCCAACAGACCAAACCAAAATGAGTTACCCACGGGGACGTTCCTCGCTACCAAGCTGAAACTAAGTTGTTTATCTGAGAGAAAGAGATGCTGGTCAAATCCCCAACAGGCCAGTTTTAGCCAACATGATAAGCAAAGTCCCCTCTGCTTTAACTTTTACCAGAAAAGCAACTTTGAAAGTTCCCGTTTTTCAGCCGGGCGTGGTGGCTCACGCCTGTAATCCCAGCACTTTGGGAGGCCGAGGTGGGTGGACCACTTGAGGTCAGGAGTTCGAGACCAGCCTGGCCAACGTGGTGAAACCCCCGTCTCTACTAAAAATACAAAAATTAGCTGCATGATAGCCTGTGCTTGTAGTCCCAGCTACTCAGGGGCCTGAGGTGGGAGGCTCACTTAAGCCCAAGCCCTGGAGGTCGAGGCTGCAGTGAGCTATGATCTCACCACTGCTCTACAGCCTGGGTGACAGAGGGAGACCCTGTCTCAAAAAAATAAACATCAATAGCGGTTGAAAGCCACACGACTGGGGAGCAGCAGCCAGAGACTAGTGACTGCAAGCTAAGACCACTCGAGCCTGCAAAGGGAGGTCACTGAAAGCCCAGATGAGTCTTCCTGGGGAGCCTTCCCCGCAAGTGTCCTACTTGCTCACACCCACCAAGGAAGGAGCTCTTTATACAGAGAGAAGCTACAGAGCACTGGAATCCTGGGAACCGCACGCGGTTTTCGGGGAACCGGGAGGGTTGTAATTGTCTAGGTCGTAATTGTAGTTTCCTTGGGTCTAATTTTAGACATTAGGTTTGAGTTTTGCTTTCACATTAGGGTACACTCATGGTGTAATTTTTCCATATTGAAAAAGTCTGTGAAAGTTACAAGTTCTGTTTCCTGGACATGGGTGTTAATGACTTTGGGAGTTCATTTGTGTCAGAACCTTCATCTGAATCCAGCTGACAGTTTCCTCACTTATGAGAACGAGTGGGAAGGGGCATTCTCTGCTCCCAGAGTTCATTCCTGTGGCTGCTCAGGTGTCCCTGCTCACTGTCACCAGGGACTATTCCACTCTAGGGACTATACCCCAACAGGGAGAGAGAGTGGACTCCAAGCTTTGGTACGTGTTTAACCTTCTGGATGTTGGTTTTTCTTCTGAATTGCGGAGAAGCAGGCTGCTTATCTGAGCTGATTCAATGTTTGTGTTTCTTTCCTTTGGATTCCTTTTTCTATTGAATATTGCAGCACTTTAACTCCAGTTCCCTTTAGCATTTTGTAATTTTATTCCCTGTATGGGTCTGTAGAATTTTTAGTTTGTTGGTCTTTGAAAATTTAAGTTGATTGAGAAATATGATGTAAGAGAAGCAAATCCTGGAACCAAATAGAATTTTTATTCCTTTCAGGCAAAAGCAGCTCATGGTGTGAGATGGATATGTTTAACTTCTCAGGTGCATTTTTATTTTTACATTAGTTTGTGTGTGTGCATATCCCTAGAAAACTTTGAAACTTCAAAGGCTCTACTATTCCCAGGGCAAATGGATTCCTGTTTTAATTGATACGAGGAAAACTACTCTCAAAGCTTCTGTAATCTTTGAAAAACTCTACTACATTTAATGGTTATATCCAAACCCTAATGTATTACAATATGCTACTATTTTTTTGAGACGGGAGTCTCGCTCTGTTGCCCAGGCTGGAGTGCAGTGGTGCCATCTCGGCTCACTGCAAGCTCTGCCTCCCGGGTTCACGCCATTCTCCTGCCTCAGCCTCCCAAGTAGCTGGGACTACAGCTGCCCATCACCACGCCTGGCTAATTTTTTTGTATTTTTAGTAGAGCTTGGGTTTCACCATGTTAGCCAGGATGGTCTTGATCTCCTGACCTCGTGATCCACCCGCCTCGGCCTCCCAAAGTGCTGGGATTACAGGTGTGAGCCACCACGCCTGGCCTGGTCTTGAACTCTTGAGTTCAAGTGATCCTCCTAGCTCGGCCTCCCAAAGTGCTGGGATTACAAATGTGAGCCACTGCACCAGGCCTCCATTCATTTTAGAGAGATAATACATGTGAAGGTTAAAAAAAAAAGTCTATGAGACAGGAAAATCTAACATTAAGACTCACTGTCAAGCATATCCTGGTTCATTCCAGGATTCTTGCTCCAGCCACCCTGCCCTTCGTAAAAACTTTTGGTAATTCCTTGTGCATCCTATTAGTGTTTCTTTATTAAAACAAGCAATTGCAGGCCAGGCACAGTGGCTCATGCCTGTATTCCCAGCACTTTGGGAGGCCGAGGTGGGCGGATCACCTGAGGTCGGGAGTTCGAGACCAGCCTGACCAACATGGAGAACCCTTGTCTCTACTAAAAATACAAAATTAGCTGAGCGTGGTGGCAGGTGCCTGTAGTCCCAGCTACTCAGGAGGCTGAGGCAGGAGAATCACTAGAACCCAGGAGGCGGAGGTTGTGGTGAGCTGAGATTACGCCATTGCACTCCAGCCTGGGCAACAAGAGTGAAACTCCGTCTCACACAACAACAACAACAAAAACAAGCAATTGCAAATGCATGTTTTTCTTATCCATGTTTGCTCTTGTAATGAGTAGTTGGACTCCACCCTTTTTGGTATTTGACTGTTGGCAGATTCAGTGTCAATCCCCCTCTTCTAACAGCTGCCCACTGTCAATGGAAACACCAAACTCTCAAATATTTTAAGGAGGCTTTATTCTGAGTCAATATGAGTGACCATGGCCCAGAAAACACAGTCTCAAGAAGTCCTGAGAAAGTGCACCAGTGACAGCCAGGTTACAGTTTTTTGGTATTTTTGAGACAGGGTCTTGCTCTGTCGCCCAGGCTGGAGTGCAGTGGCACAATCTCAGCTCACTGCAACCTCAGCCTCCCAGGTTCAAGCAATTCTTGTGCCTCAGCCTCCTAAGTAGCTGGGATTACAGGCCTGCGTCACCACACCCGGCTAAATTTTTTGTATTTTTAGTAGAGATGGGGTTTTGCCATGTTGGCCAGGCTGGTCTTGAACTCCTGGCCTCAAGTGATCTGCTGGCCTCAGCCTTCCAAAGTGCTGGGATTACAGGCACGAGCCACAGCACCCAGCTACAGTTTGGTTTTATACATTTTAGAGAGACAGGAGTTGCAGGCAGACATAAATCAGTACATGGAAGGTAGGCTTTGATTTGGCCTGAAGAGGTAGAATATCTTGAAGCGGGGGCTTACAGGTTACAGGTAGATTCAGAGGTTCTTTGATTTACAGTTGGCTAAAGGAGTAAAGCTGTGTCTAAACATTTGGAGTCATTAGAAAGGAATGTTTGGGCCGGGCGTGGTGGCTCACACCTGTAATCGCAGCACTATGGGAGGCCGAGGCGGGTGGATCACCTGAGGTCGGGAGTTCAAGACCAGCCTGACCAACATGGAGAAACCCTGTCTCTACTAAAAATACAAAATTAGCCGAGTGTGGTGGCAGTGCCTGTAATCCCAGCTACTCTGGAAGCTGAGGCAGGAGAATAACTTGAGCCTGGGAGGCGGAGGTTGTGGTGAGCTGAGATCACACCATTGCACTCCGGCCTGGGCAACAAGAACGAAACTTTGTCTCAAACAAAAAAAAAGAAAGAAAGTAATGTTTAAGGAAGTCAGCTGGGCTCAGGAGCCTATAATCCCAGCACTTTGGGAGGCTGTGGCACACAGACTGCATTAGGCTGGGGATAGTGGCTTATGCCTGTAATCCCAACACTCTGGGAGCCCAAGGCAGGTGGATTACTTGAGGCCAGGAGTTCAAGACCATCCCGGCCAACATGGTGAAACCCTGTCTCTAGCCAGGTGTGGTGTGTGTGCCTGTGGTCCCAACTATTTGGGAGGGTGAGGCAGAAGAATCCCTTGAGCCTGGGAGGTGGAGGTTGCAGTGAGCTGAGATTGCGCCACTGCACTCCAGCCTGGGTGAAAGAGCAAGACTCCATCTAAAAAAAGAAGTAAAAACGAGGCCGGGCGCAGCAGCTCACGCCTGTAATCCCAGCACTTTGGGAGGCTGAGGCGGGCGGATCATGAGGTCAGGAGATCGAGACCATCCTGGCTAACACGGTGAAACCCCATCTCTACTAAAAATCCAAAAAATTAGCCAGATGTGGTGGCAGGTGCCTGTAGTCCCAGCTACTCGGGAGGCTGAGGCAGGAGAATGGCGTGAACCTGGGAGGTGGAGCTTGCAGTGAGCCAAGACTGCGCCACTGCTGCACTCCAGCCTGGGCAACAGAGTGAGACTCCGTCTCAAAAAAAAAAAAAAAAAAGTAAAAACGATTAGCTGGGTGTGGCGGCACATGCCTATATTCCCAGCTACATGGGAGGATCACTTGAGCCTGGGAGGTCCAAGCTGTGGTGAGCAGTGATTATGTCACTGTACTCCAGCCTGGGTGACAAAGCAAGAGACCCTGTCTCAAAAAAAAAAAAAGATAAGAAAATCTGTTAACCAATACACTGGGTCAGAATGACCTAGAGTTTGTGACTTAACCCTTGGAGAGCATGGCCTTAGGTCTTAATTTATAATTTGGTATCTTATTGTCATAAAGAGTTTTGTTAGTTTTATGGTCTCTATTTTAACATTAATGCTGGTCAGTTGTGCCTAAACTCCAAAAGGGAGGGGTTATAACAGGGTGTGTTCGACCTCCCTTCCCACGGCTGGGAATTCAGTTTTTACTGTTTTCGTTCTTTCAAGACAGGGTCTCACTCTGTTAACCAGGCTGGAGTGCAGTGGCACAGTCATATTATAGCTTACTGCAGCCTTGAACTACTGGGCTCAAGCTATCCTCCTACCTCAGCCTCCTGAGTAGCTGGGACTACAGGTGCATGCCACCATGCCTAGTTAATTTTTACTTTCTTTGTGGAGATGGGGTCTCACTGTGTTGCCCAGGCTGGTCTCAAACTCCTGGCCTCAAGCCATCCTCAGTCCCAAAATGCTGGGATTACAGGTGTGAGCCACTGCGCCTGGCCTGGGAATTCAGTGTTTAGGGTTTTTATGGGGTTCCCTTGGCCAAGAAGGGGTCTGTTCAGTCAGGAGGGTGCTGTGGATTTTATTTTTTGTTTACAATACCTGGACAAGCTGAGAAAGCTGAGGCACTCCCTCCTTGGGCCTTGCTGGAGAGTCCCACCTCAGAAGCTTTTCCCCTCGAGGGGAACTGAACTGTCCTACTGCCCTACCCCCAATCACAGTAAACACCCAGTCCAGGCTCCTTTCCTTACTCTTTCAAGTCATTATGCCTGCTTGAGGGGCCTGGCCTGCTTTTCTCAGAGACCTCAATCATCTTAGTAATTAAACCTTTTCATACCCTCTCAGCATGTGTGCACCATAACCACACTGGCATCTCTGTCAACATTGGAACTGCACCTCTGGGGTGACCATGGCAATTGGTGCCATGCACAGGATGCCTAGACCTTTATCACCTTATTGGTCTGTGTTCTCTTGCTGGAATTACTAACTTGGTCTGCCAGGTGGTGGCTGGCATGTGGGGTGAGCGCTGCTGGCTGGGGGAGCTGGTGCTCTGAGTGTGCTGCTCTGTGTTGCATGTTGAGCCCTGCCAGGCCTGGGTTCTATGTTCTGCTGACTTGAGTTGGCAGTTTGGATAGTTCCTTGACATTTGGGAGCAGGAGTTTGGGATTGAATCCCTCCTGAAAGCGTTCCTGAATGCATGTCTTGGCCAGGACCTATCTGTGTATTTAGATTGAACCAATACTTCCTTTCACAAGCAACCACATCTACAATTCTAATCATAGCTGTTATTATCAATATAATGTACTCTGGACAATGAAAACCACAAAAATACTAAACCAAGCAGCATTCCTAACAGTTACCGTAGCTCTTGTGATAAAATTAGGAATAGCCCCCTTCTACTTCATTTTTTTTTCTTTTTGAGATGGACTCTTCCTTGGTTGCCCAGGCTGGAGTGCAGTGGCATGGAGCGATCTTGGCTCACTGCAACCTCTGCCTCCGGGTTCAAGCGATTCTCCTGTCTCTGCCTCCCAAGTAGCTGGGATTACAGCAGCCTGACACCACGTCCAGCTAATTTTTATATTTTTAGTAAAGACGGGGTTTCACCATGTTGGCCAGGCTGGTCTGGAACTCCTGACCTCAAGTGATCCGCCCGCCTCAGCCTTCCAAAGTGCTGGGAATACAGGCGTGAACCACTGCGCCCTGTGCCCCGTTCTATTTCTGAATCCCAGAAGTAACACAAGGGATCTCATTAACATCAGGTATAATCCTCCTTACATAACAAAAACTAGCACCAGTCTCCATCATATTTCAAGTCTACCCTTAATAGACCTAAATATGCTACTGGCAATTGCAGCACTATCTGTCCCGAAGAGGGCTGAGGCCGACTTAACCAAACACAACTCCGAAATATCTTGGCCTACTCATCAGTTGCTCCTATAGGCTGAATAATCACAATTTTAGCCTACAACCCTCCTATCACAATCCTAAATCTATTGATTTACATAACCCTAACAATTACAGTATTTATATTATTTAATCTAAGTACAAGTACAATAACATTATCACTATATTACATATGAAATAAGTTACCACTACTACTTCCACAATTCTTATCAATTTTCCCTACTGGGACTAACCCCCCTTACAGGATTTATACCCAAAGGAGTTATCATTCAAGAATTAACAACAGGCCGGGCGCGGTGGCTCACGCTTGTAATCCCAGCACTTTGGGAGGCCGAGGCGGGCGGATCACAAGGTCAGGAGATCGAGACCACGGTGAAACCCCGTCTCTACTAAAAATACAAAAAAATTAGCCAGGCGTGGTGGCGGGCGCCTGTAGTCCCAGCTACTCGGAGAGGCTGAGGCAGGAGAATGGCGTGAACCCGGGAGGCGGAGCTTGCAGTGAGCCGAGATTGCGCCACTGCACTCCAGCCTGGGCGACAGAGCGAGACTCCGTCTCAAAAAAAAAAAAAAAAAAAGAATTAACAACAAAATAGCCTTATTATACCCACACATAGGGCTGTCATAGCTGTATTTAATCAATGTTTCTACATATGCCTAATTTACTCCACATCACTAGTGATATTCCCAACAACTAATAACATAAAAATAAAATGACCATTTGAAAATATAAGGCCAGGTGTGGTGGCTCACACCTCTAATCCCAACACTTTAGGAGGCCGAAGCAGGAGGACTGCTTGAGCCCAGGAGTTTGAGACCAGTCTGGGCAACAGAGTGAGACCCCGTCTCTACAAAAATTTAAAAATTAGCCAAGTGTGGTGGAACAGTCCTGTAGTCCCAGCTACTCAGTAAGCCACACCACTGCACTCCAGCCTGGGCAACAGAGCGAGACCCTGTCACAAAAAAAAAAAAAGAAAGAAAGAAAAAGAAACTATAAAGCAAGCCCTCTTTTTATCACCACTCATTACTGTATGGACCCTATTCCTACCACTCTTACTCTCACCAATACTTTCTCTTTTTTTTTTTTTTTTTTCTTTTTTGAGATGAAGTCTTGCTCAGTTGCCCAGGCTGGAGTGCAAAAGTGTGATCTCAGCTCACTGTAACCTCTGCCTCCCAGATTCAAGTCATCTTCCCTCCTCAGCCTCTCGAGTAGCTGGGATTGCAGGCATGTGCCACCATGCCCGGCTAATTTTTGTATTTTTAGTAGAGATGGGGTTTCACCATGTTGGTAGGGCTGAGATCGAACTCCTGAACTCAAGTGATCTGCCTGCCTTAGCCTCCTAAAGTGCTGAGATTATAGGCATGAGCCACTATGCCTGGCCCTCACCAATACTTTCAACAATAAACTAGAAATTTAGGTTAAATTAGGCCGGGCACAGTGGCTCACGCCTGTAATCACAGCACTTTGGGAGGCCAAGGCGGGCAGATCACTTGAGGTCAGGAGTTCGTGACCAGCCTGGCCAACATGATGAAACCCCATCTCTACAAAAAATACAAAAATTAGCCAGGCATGGTGGCACACACCTACCGTCCCAGCTACTCAGGAGGCTGAGGCGGGAGGATCAGATCTACATCTACCACCATAATTATTGCCATTCCTGCAGATAGTAAGGTCTTTAGTTGACTAACAACACTACCTGGAGGCAATATTAAATGATCCGCTGCCATACTCTGAGCACTAGGCTTCATTTTCCAATTCACAGGGGGAGGTTTAACTGGAATCATACTATCGCTAGATATCATTCCACATGATACATATTATGTTGTAACACATTTCCATTATGTCCTGTCAGTAGGATCTACTGCTATAGATGCCCAAGAAGTAGAGGCAGTATGAACTATTCTACCTATTATCTTTATTTTAATTGCTCTTCCATCGTTATATATTCTGTATACAATATGAAATTAATAACCCCTCCCTAACCATGAAAACCATAGATGATACTGGCCAGGTGCGGTGGCTCATGCCTGTAATCCCAGCACTTTGGGAGGCGGATCACCTGAGGTCGAGAGTTTGAGACCAGCCTGGCCAACATGGTGAAACCCCATCTCTATTAAAAATACAAAAAATTAGCCGGGCGTAGTGGCAGGGCCTGTAATCCCAGCTACTTGGGAGGCTGAGGCAGGAGAATCGCTTGAACCCAGGAGGCGGAAGTTGCAGTGAACCGAGATTGTTCCATTGCACTCTAGCCTGGGTGACAGAGTAAGAGTCTGTCCCAACAACAACAACAACAAAAGGCCGGGCTCGGTGGCTCATGCCTGTAATCCCAGCACTTTGGGAGGCCAAGGCGGGCAGATCATGAGGTCAAGAGATCGAGACCATCCAGGCTAACACAGTGAAACCCCGTCTCTACTAAAAATACGAAAAATTAGCCGGGTGTGGTGGCAGGTGCCTGTAGTCCAAACTACTCGGGAGGCTGAGGCAGGAGAATGGCATGAACCTGGGAGGCAGAGCTTGCAGTGAGCTGAGATCGCGCCACTGCATTCCAGCCTGGGCAACAGAGTGAGACTCTATCTCGAAAAAATATATGTATATATATAGATGATACTGAAGCTATGAATATACAAAGTATGAAGACCTAAATTTTGACTCCACAGATTTCCTGCAACAGACTTAAAACCAGGAGAGCTGCAGCTACTTGAATTTGACAATCAAGTAGCCTTCCCCATAGAAACATCAATTCAAATATTAATTTCATCAAAAGATGTTCTACATTCATGAAACTTACCATCATTAGGCCTAAAAACAGATGCAATACCAGGATGTTTAAACCAAGCAATCCTGACATTTACACAATCAGGCCTTTCTACGGTCAGTGCTCAGAAATCTGTGGATCTAATCACAGCTTCCTACCCATTGTTCTTGAACTTGTTTAGTACCCCTAAAACACTTCAAAACTGGTCAGCATCTATATTATAATATCACTGTAAAGCTAATCAGTACTAACCTTTTAAGTTAAAGACTGAGTTATGATCTTTCCACAGTGAAGCACCCCAACTAGACACATTCACATGATTTATTACTATCATATCCATAATCCTATCACCATTTCAATTAAAAATTTCAAAATTCATCTACCCAATAAACTCAACACTAAAAGCTTTTGAAATATAGAAACATGAAACCCCTTGAGAAATAAAATGAACATCTCTTTCATTACCCCAACAATAGTAGAACTGCCTGTAGTTATTCTTTTTTTTTTTTTTTTTTTGAGACTGAGTCTTGCTCTTGTTGCCCAGGCTGGAGTGCAATGTCATGATCTCAGCTTACTGCAACCTCTGCCCTTCGGGTGCCTCAGCCTCCCGAGTAACTGGGATTACAGGCATCCACCACCACACTCTGCTAATTTTTTGTATTTTTTAGTAAAGACGGGGTTTCACCATGTTGGCCAGGCTGGTCTAGAACTCCTGACTTCAGGTGATCCACCTGCCTTGGCCTCCCAAAGTGCTGGGATTACAGGCATGAGTCACCATGCCTGGCCTGCCTGTAGTTATTCTAATTATCCTATTTCCAAATATTTCCATCACCTAGCCATCTGATTAACAACTGGCTAATTTCTATACAATAGTGACTATTAATAATTCAACTTATACTAAAATAAATTATGATAATACATAATATAAAAGGACAAACCTGATCTCTTTTTTTGTTGTTTTGTTTTTGTTTTTTTGAGATGGAGTCTTGCTCTGTCGCTCAGGCTGGAGTGCAGTGGCATGATCTCGGCTCATTGCAACCTCTGCCTTCCAGGTTCAAGCGATTCTCCTGCTTCGCCTCCTGAGTAGCTGGGATTACAGGTGTGCACCACCACACCTGGCTAATTTTTGTATTTTTAGTAAAGACAGAGTTTCACCATGTTGGTCAGGCTGGTCTCAAACTCCTGACCTTGTGATCCGCCCGCCTCAGCCTCCCAAAGTGCTGGGATTACAGGTGTGAGCCACCGTGCTCGGCCCCCTTTTTTTTTTGAGACAGAGTCTTGCTCTGTCACCCAGGCTGGAGTGCAGTGGCGCCATCATGGCTCACTGCAGCCTCAACCTCAAGGCATCTGCCCATCTCAGCCTCCCAAAGTGCTGGGATTACAGGTGTTAGCCACCACACCCAGCCGAACCTGCTCCCTTATACTAATTTCACTGATCTTATTGTTTCAACAAATTTACTAGGGCTCTTACCTCACTCATTCACACCAACTACTCAACTGTCAATAAACTTAGGTATGGCTATTCCACTATGAGCAGGAGCAGTAATTACTGGCTTGCACCACAAAACAAAAGCATCCCTACCCAATTTTCTACCACAGAAAACACCTATTTTACTTATTCCCGTACTACTAATTATAGAAACCATCAGCCTCTTCATTCAACCAATAGCCTTAGCTGTGTGACTAACAGCCAGTATTACAGCTGGCCCTCTGCTTGTTCATTTAATTGGAGGCACCACGCAGTACAAACATCAATCAACCTACCCACAGCATCAGTCACATTTATATCTTGATTATTTTAACCATTTTTGAATTCGTCATAGCTTTAATCCAAGCATATGTTTTTACACTACTAGTGAGCCTCTATCTACAAGACAATACTTAATGACCCAGCAAACCCATGCGCACCATCTAGTAAATCCTAGCACTTGGCCATTAACAGGGCCTCTCTTACCATTAAGAACATCCACTGCCAAGACTTAGTGGTTGGATGGCAAGCGTGTGGTCTTTGGCAAGGTGAAAGAAGGCATGAATATTGTGGAGGCCATGGAGTGTTTTGGGTCCAAGAATGGCAAGACCAGCAAAAAGATCACCACTGCTCACTGTGGACAACTCTAATAAGTTTGCTTGTGTTTTATCTTAACCACCCACCAGACCATTCCTTCTGTAGCTCAGGAAAGAACCCCTCCACTCCATTTGCTTGCAGTATCCTAGAATCTTTGTGCTCTTGCTACAGTTCCCTTTAGGTTCCATGTTTTCCTTATTACCTTCCATGCCTAGCTGGATTGCAGAGTTAAATTTATGATTATGAAATAAAAACTAAACAACAAAAAAAGGTAAATAAGGAATACAATAAACATGAAAATGAGTTAAACATAAAAAATGCCTGAAAACTATTTCATGGAAGATAAAAGACCACATAGGAAAAATGTTCGACACCAATGGTAACCAGTAAAAAGCAACATATAATTACACAGAGATTGTGTTTAACACTAGAGGAGCACAAATAAATAAATTAGATAATTCCAAGCATTGGCAAATTGCAAGGAATAAACACACATGCATGAGTGGTCAAATGGTTAATTGATATACTCCATCAGTATTTCCTACTAAATATGAATTTATCCATAATATACAACTCAGTAATTTTTCCCCAATATGTAAAAAATTTATAATTTAGCACTTGGAGACATAAACAAGAATGACATTGTCACCAGGATCAAAAAATAAACTTGAAACAACATTAGTACACAAGCAATAGAATGAAGCTTCAGACAGCAATGTGTGTGCAACAGACTGAGGCAAAGAAATCACAAAAAACCCTTTCAGCATAACATTAATTGTAATAGTAATACTAACTTGTGAAAACTCAAAATAGCCAAAACTCTACTTTATGGTAAATAGATGGTAAATCTATAAAGAATAACAACAAAAAAAATCACCATTATGGTCACCTCCGGGTGCAGAAGGGAGGTGAGATCAGGGTGACATACCAGTGCTGCCAATGGCCTATTTACCTGGGTGGTGAGTCCGTGGGTGTTCATATTATAATTTTTTTTTTTTTTTTTTCTGAGATGGAGTCTCGCATTATTGCCCAGGCTGGAGTGCAGTGGTGCGATCTCGGCTCACTGCAACCTCCGCCTCCCAGGTTCAAGCGATTCTCCTGCCTCAGACTCCAGAGTAGCTGGGATTACAGGTGCCCGCCACCACACCTAGCTAATTTTTTGTATTCTTAGTAAAGACAGGGTTTCTCTATGTTGGCCAGGCTGGTCTCAAACTCCCGACCTCATGATCCACCAGCCTCAGCCTCCCAAAGTGCTGGGATTACAGGTGTGAGCCACTGTACCTGGCCTATATTATTATTTAAACTAAGCATAAGTATTTTATTTCCAGAATTCTCTTTGCTTCTTCAGACCTTATGACTCAATCCAACCAGATTTTCAACCAAGACAATAAAACTCTTACACTCAAATCATGGAATAAAATTCTTGAATGCTTCAGCAAACTATAATTACATGGCAGCAAGATTCTGTAAAGAAAATGAGTGTGAATAATGCCTTGCCCCAATAAAGACTTTAACTCAAAGATCAATCTCTTGCTTACTCCCCACAAGGAGCTTGCACATTCCTTACAGCTTCTACCATTTTTTTTCAGACGAGCTTGCACATTCCTTAAAGCTTCTCCCCTTTTTTTTTTTTTCTTTTTTTCAGACTGAGTTTCACTCTTGTTGCCCAGGCTGGAGTGCAATTGTGCAATCTTGGCTCACAGCAACCTCCACCTCCCAGGTTCAAGCGATTTTACTGCCTCAGCCTCCCCAGTAGCTGGGATTACAGGCGCCTGCCACCATGCCCTGGTAATTTTTTGTATTTTTAGTAGAGATGGGGTTTCATCATGTTGGCCAGGCTGGTCTCAAACTCCCAACCTCAGGTGATCTACCTGCCTCGGCCTCCCGAAGTGCTGGGATTACAGGCGTGAGCTACCGCGCCTGGCTGAACAAACCTTTTCAAGGTGACGAACCCAGGGAGAGGTAGTGCTGACCTAGAACACAGACATGTCTGACTCAAGTGTCAGGTCAGGTCATCCTGTCACATGGGACACCCCCTCACCCTCAATGGAGTGCTCAATGATCACCATACCAAGGTAAGACAATGCATTGTACACCCCCGTGTACCCAAAATGCATTTCGCTTTTCAGTTTTCTTGCACTGCCATGCTTGGGTGCGTTTTTTCTTGTCCTTCGGTATAGTTTTTCTCCCTTCTGTAGTCTGAGAGAATTCAGAAAGCAAGAATCAATACCCCTCAATACCAGCATCTGATTGGATGACCCCCAGTATCCCCAAAGGAATGGAAACTGGGATTGGGGAAGTAAAGTTCAGTGCCTCAGGGGTTGGCTATTTATTTGAGGGGGATACCAGGAGACTCTTTCCAGCCCAGGGTATCCAGCTGCTCCCCTGAGAGGCCCCAACCCCATCTCTGAGACGATAACCGAGGAGCTCATAATTCACTAGATCCTCGAAGAGACTTGGCAGCTGTGGGCATCTTGGCTCAGCCCCAGGCAGTTCTGAAATCTAAGACCAGGGAAGGATAGAGAGTGGGCTAAGGAAACATCACCCCGTAAAGTTTCCAAATAGGAACCTCAAACCACAGACATTCTGATAAGGTGTCTGTGCCTAGGGAAGATGAAAGGAGAGGCACAAGGTTTTTTAGATAGAGCGCCAGGTGCTTACTCTCTGCTTTCCTCTCAGAGGAAAAGTCCACAAAGAGAAAACAAATCTCTTAAAAAGAGCCATCCATTGCTTTGTAGGGAAAACTGCATAAACAATTCTAATACTGTGTTTGTTGGAAATGTAGAATGGACAAAAAGCTGATAAAGTTGGCTGGGTGTGGTGGCTCACGCCTGTAATCCCAGAATTTGTGAGGCCGAAGCGGGCAGATCACGAGGTTAAGAGATCGACACCATCCTGGCCAACATTATGAAACCCCGTCTCTACTAAAAATACAAAAAAATTAGCTGGCCATAGTGGTGGGCGCCTGTAATCCCAGCTACTTGGGAAGCTGAGGCAGGAGAATCGCTTGAACCCAGGAGGCGGAGGTTGCAGTGAGCTGAGATCGTACCACTGCACTGCAGCCTGGCGACAGAGCGAGACTCCGACTCAAAAAAAGAAAAAAAAAAAAAAAAAAAAAGCCATCCATATCCATTGCTTTGCAGGGAAAAACGAATAAGCAGTTCTAATACTGTGTTTGTTGGAAATGTAGAATGACGGACAAAAACCTGATAAAGCTGTGAATTGGAGAAGGAAAGCTGGCCTTCGGAAATGCAGGGAGGCATTGATTCCCAGCCCCTGTATGAGGGCCGGGGTCGTGTCTTTGGAACCCTCCTTCCCATACATTTACAAGACCTGGAGGGAAACCAGTACCCCAGGGAAAGATGAGGGACTGAGGATCCCACACACCACAGCTCCTCCCACACGAACCCGACACCCGAGGCGGGATTCCCCCATGACCCTCCCGTGACCCCGCACAATCTGGAGACGCGGGACTGCGGTCGCCACGGGCAGATGGGACAGAACGCCCGGGGTCCCGGCTGCCGGTCCAGACCCACCCTGGTGCCGAGGGGACCAAGGGCCGAGCTGCGCCAGGGGGACTCAAGTCCCAGATCCCGAAGTCGCCGCGGGGAGGCCCGGGTCCCTCCACAGCTGGATCCGGCTGGATTCCAACCAGCCCCTCCTCCAAGTCCAGGGACTCCAGACCCCGCACACGCACCACATCCCGGCTTCCAAGTGGTGTCCTGGCTTCCTTACTACGCCTCCTTTGATCAGAGCTGGTCGCAGCACGACAGAGGCTGCAGCGGCGCCACCTGTGGCGTCCTCTGCAGAAAGGACCTGCCCCGCGTACTTGTTGACCGTTGCCCAGGCATCCTGCCGGCGCACCGATTGGACTGTTCACAGCACGCCCCAGCGCCCCTGATTGGATAGATTCGGGCTCCACCCCCTGCGTCATAGAAGTCATCTAATAGGTGGCTGCAGGGATAGGCTGTAGCCGCAGCCAATAGCAGGCCCAGCTTCCTCCAGGCAACCAAATCATGCTCCGCTGGAGGCATCAACACAATTGTCCACAGGCTTTCCAGAGCTACTACTACTGGCCTCTTCCTGTACTCGGTGGGCCCTTTCTGCCTCTTCCAGGTCACAGAAGTGCAGAAGGAATTCCAGACTCAGTGTCCAATGGAGACATCTCCTTCCCTCAGAGCAAGAGGAAGCCGAGTCCAAACCAGGCCATACTGGAACAGCGGGGAGGGCCTGATGTCCTCCAGAGATCAGGAATTTGGGATGGGGCAGTTGGTGCCATGGCCAAGCCATTCTCTCACCTTCTCTCTCAGTCTACTCATTTTCAGCCCAGAGGAAACACAAACAACAACAACAACAACAACAACAACAACAACAAACCATGCCAACGTGGGAATAAAATTAATAAAGGCACGGAAAAATTATTAAATGCATAGCTATACGGCAGCATTATTCCATAAAGGAATCAAAAGGAAAGCAAACATCTGAACTAGCTCAGGCAAGCAGGCTTCACCCACAGTTCACAAGGAAAACCTGCATTCAGGTTTAACATATTCTTAATCTTGGGAGTCAGACTCTGACTACTGAAATGGATGCCCAGGTCGATCAGACCCTCCTGATGAGGTAGGGAAGCCTAAGGATTTAACTCTGGGAGCTCAACATGCCCTTATGTACCCTCCACACAGTGTGGAAAAGCTGCCTCCTTCAAGACCTTCACTTACACCTGCAGGAGACTCTTACCTGGAGTCAGTTTAACATTCTAACCTACATAAACTATCAGCTACATAAACCCTTTCTCCAAAATGAGTCTTTATCTGAGCCTGACCATGCCAGATTTACTTCATATATACAAATTACAGTTGGACCACAATGACCCTATGTATGCCAAAACAGACACATTGCCCAGAAAATAGTTACAGCCTGAGAAAGAACACAACACCCCAAGCATGTCTTCACATGAATCTTTCGCTTTCCAGGGCTCTGCTTCTCAGAATCTGCACTCCTGTAGCTGTTCCGAGCAACCAGAGGCCACCTACAGAGACAGCAGGCTGCCCAGAAAGCCACATGAGGAACTCCATTTCCCTCCCTTTGAAGGCTCCAGACTGGCCTCAGGTTGGAGTCACTGGCTGCAGGCACTGCTGCCCACTGCAGGTTACTCACCTGCTTCTCACCAGCACTGATCAGCTACATGAGACAGACTCTCAATGGTACTGTTTGAAAAAGACATCAGCAGAGTCCTGGGTTTCCTCCTGTGTTTATATATAAAGCAGAAGAAGAAAATCTTAAAAATATTTTATATGGATTAAAACACCAGGCCGGGCGCAGTGGCTCATGCCCGTAATCCCAGCACTTTGGGAGGCGGAGGCGGGCGGATCAAACGGTCAGGAGATCAAGACCATCCTGGCCAACATGGTGAAACCACGTCTCTATTA
>NW_026652432.1:0-8088 GCF_009828535.3 Hylobates moloch | reverse complement strand
AAAAAAAAAAAAAAAAAAACCAACAAAAAAAAACACTGGAGTGGGCATAAGTAATGGCTTGTGCCTGTAATCCCAGCACTTTGGGAGGCTGCAGTGGGAGGATCGCTTCAGCCCAGGAATTCAAGACCAGCTTGGGCAGCACAGATTTTCATCTCTAGAAAAAAATTTAAAAACTTAGCAGTGCATGGTGATGCGCATCTATGGTCCCAGCTACTCAGGAGGCTGAGGCAGGACGGTCACTTGAGCCTAAGAGGTCAACAGTGCAGCGAGCCAAGATTGTGCCACTGCACTCCAGCCTGGGCAATAGAATGAGACTCTATCTCTAAAAAAAATTAAATAAATAAATATATTTTAAAATTGGCGAATAAGTATTCCTTTTAGAAAACAAAGATGCTAGGCCAGGCGCGGTGGCTCACGCTTGTAATCCCAGCACTTTGGGAGGCCGAGGTGGGCGGATCACGAGGTCAGGAGATCGAGACCACGGTGAAACCCCGTCTCTACTAAAAATACAAAAAAATTAGCCGGGCGTGGTGGCGGGCGCCTGTAGTCCCAGCTACTCGGAGAGGCTGAGGCAGGAGAATGGCGTGAACTCGGGAGGTGGAGCTTGCAGTGAGCCAAGATCGCGCCACTGCACTCCAGCCCGGGTGACAGAGCGAGACTCCATCTCAAAAAAAAAAAAAAAGAAAACAAAGATGCTAGCGAACTATTATTTTCACATTAACACTTATGAAAAGAACTAATCAAATGTGAGCTCTTCCCTTTTTTCTCTGCTTCAGTGGCTGCCTGACCTTCACAGTACACAGTACATAGTTGTCACCAGGTGCTCTGTGGCTGGGGATGTACATGTCCAGTTTACCCATCTGAATCTCTCTCAACCCCACCCCACCACAACTGACCCACCCAATCATTTCTGTAGCTAAACCTTAAGCATTGTATAAATAACTATCCCTTTGAAAGAGGACTCAGAATACACCTGTGACTCTCAGATCCTCTAGATATAATCACTTGCATTTGTCTTCCAGGATAGACTGTGATATCTTGGGTACAAACCTCATTCATTGTATTTGCTTCTGTTCCCCCAAACCTGTGTCACCACCTGATCATTGAGGACACAGAATTTTTTAAATTTTATTTACTTTTTTTGAGATAGAGTCTCACTTTTTTTGAGATGGAGTCGCCCAGGCTGGAGTGCAGTGGCATGATCTCAGCTCACTGCAACCTCCACCTCCTGCGTCAAGCGATTCTCCTGGTCAGCCTCCAGAGCAGCTGAGATTACAGGCATGCCTTACCACACCTTGTTAATTTTTTTGCATTTTTAGTAGAGATGGAGTTTCACCATGTTGGCCAGGCTGGTCTCGAATTCCTGACCTCAAATGATCCACCTGCCTCAGCCTCCCAAAGTGCTGGGATTACAGGCGTGAACCACCACGCCCAGCCAACATAGAATATTTTAAGCTCACCATCAAACTGCTGTAAATACTGGAGGTCTCAGCACAACCCTAAAACATCCACACCCCAGGGAGTGTATATAGATATTAACGTGCCCTAACTAGGAGGAGATCCACTGACTCCCTTTCTGGAAAATGACTCAAACCAGTTTTCTGGAGGACTATATGCAATTAATAGATATAAAAATAACATGTTCAGTTTGCTTTTATATACACGATTTACCTTTTCTGTTTGTTTTTGAGACAGAGTCTTGGTCTGTCACCCATGCTGGGGTGCAGTGGCTTAATCTTGGCTCACTGCAACCTCCATATCCTGGGCTCAAGCAATCCTCCCACCCCAGCCTCTTGAGTAGCTGGGACTACAGGTGTGTACCAACATGCTTGGCTAATATTTAAATTTTTTTGCAGAGATGAGGTCTCATTATATTGCCCAGGCTGGTCTCAAACTCCTGAACTCAAGCAGTTCTCCTGATTCAGCCTCCCAAAGTGCTGGGATTACAGGCGTGAACCACTGTGCATGGCTGATTTAACTTTTCATAGGTTGTTAAGAAAGCGATTAACGCTGTGAACCATGGTTGGATTTCACTGATTCTCAAAACTTTTAGTGAATTCTTTTTTTTTTTTTTTGAGACGGAGTCTCGCTCTGTCGCCCAGGCTGGAGTGCAGTGGCGCAATCTCGGCTCACTGCAAGCTCCGCCTCCCGGGTTCACGCCATTCTCCTGCCTCAGCCTCTCTGAGTAGCTGGGACTACAGGCGCCCGCCACCACGCCCGGCTAATTTTTTTGTATTTTTAGTAGAGACGGGGTTTCACCGTGGTCTCGATCTCCTGACCTCGTGATCCGCCCGCCTCGGCCTCCCAAAGTGCTGGGATTACAAGCGTGAGCCACCGCGCCCGGCCCAGGAAATTAAAATTATCCCTCCTCAATAAAAGTGGTTATCATAGGCCCTGGGTCTGGGAGTGAGGTCCAGTTCTACAGTGAAGGAGGGAGGAGACAGGGGAGTCAATCCTGGGGATCAAATCTAAATGCCTACTAAAATCCAAATGGACTGTGTAGGAACAGGTCCCTCATGGATAGAAAAACAAAAAAAACAGTGCTGAGAACAAGTAGGAAAGAGACCTAGAGAATAGGCACAGTGGCTCACACCTGTAACCCCAGGACTATCGGAGGCCAAGGTGGGCAGATCACTTGAGATCAGGAGTTCAAGACCAGCCTGGCCAACATGGCGAAATTCTGTCTCTACTAAAAATACAAATATTAGCTGGGTGTGGTGGTGCACACCTGTAATCCCAGCTACTCAAGAGGCTGAAGCATGAGAATCGCTTGAATCTGGGAGGCAGAGGGTGCAGTGAGCCAAGATCTCACCACTGCACTCCAGCTTGGGTGACAGAGCAAGACCCTATCTCAAAAAAAAAAAAAAAAGAGAGAGAGAGAGAGACCTAGAGTGTCTTGGTATGCTGAAGGTCCCACAAGGTCTGTGCAGTACTGTAGCCTTTTTTCCCTTTTTTGTGTGTAAAAAATACATAAAAATTCACCATCATAATCAATTTTAAGTGTACAGTTCAGTGCCATTAAGAACATTCATACTAATGTGCAACCATCACTACTATCCATCTCTAGAACCCTTTTTATCTTGCAAAAATTGAAACTCTATGCCCATTAAATAACTATCCATTACCAAATTTCCCTAACCCTTGGCAAATGGTATTGTACTTTTTCTATCAATATGACTATTCTAGACACCGCATATAAGTAGACTCATACAGTATTGTCTTTACACGAATGGCCCATTTCACTTAGCACGTCAAGGTTCATCTTGCAGCATATGTGAAAATTTCCTTCCTTTGTAAGGCTCAGTAACATTCTCTTGTATGCATAAACTTCCTTTTGTTTATTCATCTGTTGATGAAAACCTGAGTAGTTTCCAGAGTTTACCTATTGTGAATGATGCTATGTACACAGGTGTACAAAACCTATTTGAGACTGCTTTCAATCTTTTTATTTTCCCAGAAATGGAAATGCTGATCATATGTTATTTCTGTATTTTAATCTGGGGATCTGCCATACTGTTTTCAGCAGGCTTATACAACTGTATATTCCCAGTGATAGTGCACAACGTTCTCCAACATTCCACATCCTTGCCAGTATTTCTCATTTTCCATCTTTGATACTACTAATCGTAATGAGACACTATGCATGTCTTGAGTTTGATTTGTATTTCCCTAATGACTAAAGGTATCAAGCATTGTTATGTGCTTATTGGTCATCTGGATATCTTCTTTGGAGAAATGTCTATTCAAGTCCTTTCCTCCATTTTAAAATTGGATTGTGTCTTAGCTTGGGTTGCTAAAACAAAATACCATAAATTGGAAAGCTTAATTCATCAACAAACATTTATTTCTCACGGTTTGGGAGGCTGGGAAGTCCAATATCAAGGCACTGGCAGAGTCCGTGTCTGGTAAGGGCCTGCTTCCTGGTTCAACGATAGCTATCTTCTCACTGCACCCTCTCATGGTGAAGGGCAAAGCTAGCTCTCTAGGGACTCCTATTAGGAAAATAATCCCAATTACAAGGCCTCCATCTTCATGATGTCCTCCAATCCTAAAAACCACCAGAGACAGGGCCTCCAAACACCATCACATTGGGGTGGGGGGGTGGGGGTAAGATTTCAACATATGAATCTGAGGGGGCATACACTCAGCCAAAACATTACACCTCTGGCCCCCAAAATCCATGTCATCACATGTAAAATATATTCATCTCATCCCAAAGGCCTCAAAAGTCTCAGCTAATTCCAGCATGAAGCCTAATGTTTAAACTCAAACTCCAAAGTGTCATCTCAATATCACATAACTCAGACATGGATGAGACTCAATTCATGCTGAGGCAAAATTCTTCAGCTCCAAACCTGTGAAAACCAAACTAGTTGTGTATTTCCAAAATATGAGACAGGCACAGGATAGACATTCCTATTCCAAAAGTGAGAAACAGGAGAAAGGGGTGAGCTCCCAAACAAGTCCGAAACCCAGAAAGCAAACTGAAGACTTTCCATATTCTTTAGATATGTAGATACTTGTAGAACTGTCCTCCACTATTCATTTTCACAGGTATTCGAAGGTTGTGTGATAAATGAAAGCTTTCCCACATTCCTTACGTAGGGTTTATCTCCATTATGAGCTCTTTCATGTCTTTGAAAGGAACTGGAATAACTGAACGTTTTTCCACACTGCTTACATTCATAGGGTTTTTCTCCGGTATGAGTTCTTTCATGTATTCTAATGGAACTGGCATAATTGAATGCCTTCCCACATTCTTTACATTCATAGGGTTTTTCTCCGGTATGAGTTCTTTCATGTGTTCGGACAGAACTAGGACAGTCAAAGGCTTTACCACATACCTGACATTTATAAGGTCCATCTCCAGTGTGCAGTATCATATGCTTTCTAATCCTTTTAAGAGAAATGAAGGCTTTCCCACATACCTGACATTCATAGGGTTTCTCTCCAGTGTGAGTTCTTTCGTGTATTTGAAATGAACTGGGACAGTCAAAGGCTCTACCGCATACCTGACATTTATAAGGTCCATCTCCAGTGTGCTTTATCATGTGCCTTCGAACACTTGGGAGAGAAATGAAGGCTTTCCCGCATTCCTTACATTCATAGGGCTTCTCTCCAGTGTGAGTCCTTTCATGTGTTCGAACATTACTGGAAGAACTGAAGGTTTTACCACATTTATTACATTCATAGGGTTTCTCCCCAGTATGAGTTCTTTCATGCTTTCGAACATAACTGGGAAAAATAAAGGCTCTTCCACATACTTTACATTTATAAGGTCCATCCCCAGTGTGCCTAATCATATGACTTTGAAAATTTGTGAAAGAAATGAAGGCCTTCCCACACTGTTTACATTCATGGGGTTTCTCTCCAGTATGAGTTCTTTCATGTATTCGAAATAAACTGGGGCGGTCAAAAGCTTTTCCACATTCCTGACATTTATAAGGTCCATCTCCAGTGTGCCTAATCATGTGTCTTTGAAAACTTGGAAGAGAAATGAAAGCTTTCGCACATTCCTGACATTCATAGGGTTTCTCTCCAGTGTGAGTTCTTTCATGTATTTGAAATAAACTGGGGCGGTCAAAGGCTTTCCCACATTCCTGACATTTATATGGTCCATCTCCAGTGTGCTTAATCATGTGTCTTCGAACACTTGGGAGAGAAATGAAGGCTTTCCCACATTCCGGACATGCATAGGGTTTCTCACCAGTGTGAGTTCTTTCATGTCTTCGAAAGGATTGACAAGAACTGAAGGCTTTCCCACACTGCTTACATTTATATGGTTTCTCTCCATATTCCTGATAGTCATATGGTTTGTGCCCAAGGTGAGATCTGATGTGCCTACTAAGAGATGAATGATGCATGAAGACTTTCCCACACAAACTACATTCACATGGTCTTACTATAGTAGGAATTTTCTTGTTCAGATTAAGATTGAGAATCTGACTGAAGGCTTCTCCACATTGATCATATTCTTTACTTTCACTGAGTCCCTCTTCTATATGATTGCTGGAAAAAATAGAAAGCAAGATTTAGTGGTTTGTGACTTTATATTTATTAATAAGTATTCGACTTACATTTTTACCATAATCAGGGAAAGGGTAAGTTTTCAGGCCTGTATGAATTGTTTGAAAGTGAATGGATGGAATGCTCTGCAAGAGGGCTCAACAGTAGCTATTAACAAAAAAGTGATATTCATATATACAGTTTCTTAATACTATTTCCAAGCGAATGATTTTGCAACACTGAACATCTATGTCACACTTTTTCTTTTTCTGGTGAAAAAGTTGTAGGAATAAATAAATTTGAAGCTGGGCTTATTGGTTTGTTTCCTTATTTTTAAAATTTCATGACACACTAAGAAGGAGACATTGCTTTTTCTTGTTAGTGCAAATTACCTTAAAATTCTCCCCTGATTTTTGTACCAATCTTCAATGCTCTGGTCTTCCCATTTTTTTCCTAAAATATAGTCAGAAAAAATCCTTATGAACTGATAGACATTACAGAGAACAGAAAAATGACTAGATTCTAGTTAACCTTTTGAACTGATAGACATTACAGAAAAATGACTAGATTCTAAGTTCATGATAAGGTGCAAACATCCCTGATTTACTCACCCAAGTATTCCCTTTTCCACATCAGACATCATGAAAAAGCATTAAAAGGCAAGAAATACTTCTTCTTTAACTGACTAAGAGAAGGAATGATGTCATCCTTACCTACACAGGCCAGGTTTCTAAAGGTTTCCCGCATCACATCTCTGTAGAGTTTCTTCTGGGAAGGATCCAGCAAAGCCCACTCCTCAAGTGTGAAGTTCACAGCCACATCCTCAGAGGCCACTGAGTCCTAAAACATCCCAAATATGCAATTCAGGAGGAAGAATGAGATGACAGTACAGGGATGTAAACCCAATTCATAAAAGTTCACAAATGGCTAGGTGCGGTGGCTCATGCCTGTAATCCCAGCACTTTGGGAGGACAAGGCACACAGATAACCTGAGGTCAGGAACTTGAGGCCAGCCTAGTCAACATGGTGAAACCCCATCTCTACTAAAAATACATGAATTAGCTGGGCGTGGTGGCGTATGCCTGTAATCCCAGCTACTCAGGAGGCTGAGGCAGGGGAATTGCTTAAACGAGGGAGGCAGAGGTTATGGTGAACCAAGATCACGCCACTGCACTTGAGCCTGGGTGACAGAGACCCCGTCTCAAACAAACAAACAAACAAAAGTTGACAAACGATGTGGCAGTCTCCAAACATTTGTTTTATGATAAATAAATACGGTTGTCAGAATTCTGTCTACATTCACTTTCTCATAAATTTAATTACCCCATGAAAACATGCAACTGATCTCTACATTATTACTGTAGTCACTACAAGTTTTATTGGTCTCTAACGGCAGGATCCAGTTCACCTTGGAGAAACAAATAAAATGCTATACAAAGAAAACAAATTTTGGCCAGGCCTGGTGGCTCACGCCTGTAATCCCAGCACTTTGGGAGGCTGAGGCAAGCAGATCACGAGGTGAGGAGTTTGAGACCAGCCTGACCAACACGGTGAAACCCTGTCTCTACTAAAAATACAAAAAAATTAGCCAGGCACGGTGGCACACACCTGTAATCCCAGCTACTCCAGGGGCTGACGCAGAAGAATAGCTTGAACCCAGGAGGCGGAGGTTGCAGTGAGCTGAGATCGTGCCATTGCACTCCAGCCTGGAGGACAGAGACAGACTAAGTCTCAAAAAAAAAAAAAAAAAAAATTTAAGATCATAATTCCTTCTGGGAAAAACTTCCATCTCCTTTCATATCTCACACCAATCAGCATTCCATGAAACACAGGGTAGGCCAGGCGCACTGGCTCACGCCTGTAATCTCAACACTTCGGGAGGCAGAGGCAGGCAGATCACCTGAGATCAGGAGTTTGAGACCAGCCAGCCCAACATGGCAAAACCCTGTCTCTACTAAAATTACAAAAAATTCGCCGGGCATGGTGGTGGGCACCTGTAATACCAGCTACTTGGGAGGCTGAGGAAGGAGAATCACTTGAGACCAGGAGGCGGACGTTGCAGTGAGTAGAGATTGTGCCACT
>NW_026652431.1:49929-59990 GCF_009828535.3 Hylobates moloch | reverse complement strand
TTTGCTTGTAAATTTATTAAAGATTCTTAAAGATTCTGGATATTAGGCTTTTGTCAGGCCATAGTTTGAAAATATTTTCTCCCAATCAGTAGGTTGTCTGTTTACTCTGTCAATAGTTTCTTTTGCTCTGCAGAAGCTCTTAAGTTTAATTATATTCAATTTCTCCATTTTTTTCTACAATTTCTTTTCACATCTTCATCAAAAATCTGTGGAACACAACTCAAAATAATAAGAGCTTTTTATGACAAAGCCATAGCCAATATACATGGACTGGGCAAAAGCTGGGAGCATTTCCTTTGAAAACTGGCACAAGACAAGGATGCCCTCTTTCACCATTCCTATTGAAAATGGTATTGAAATTTAGACCAGGGCAATCACGCAAGAGAAAGGAATAAAGCATATTCAAATAGGAAGAAAGGAATTCAAATTGTCTCTGTTTGCAGATGACATGATTGCATATGGAGAAATCACCATTATCTCAGCGCAAAAAATCCTTAAGCTGATAAGCAACTTCGGCAAAGTCACAGGACACAAAATCAACGTGCAAAAATCACAAGCATTCCCATACACCAATAATAAACAAACAGACAGATAAATCATGAGTGAGCTCCCATTTAAAATTGCTACAAAGAGAATAAAATACCTAGGGATACAACTTACAAGGGATGTGAAGGATCTCTTCAAGGACTACAAACCACTGCTAAAGGAAATAAGAGAGAACACAAATGGAAAAACATTTCATGCTCATGGATAAAAGAATCAATATTGTGAAAATGGCCATACTGCCCAAAGTAATTTACAGATTCCATGCTATTCCCATCAAGCCACCATTGACTTTCTTCACAGAATCAGAAAAAAAATACTTTAAATTTCATATGGAACTAAAAAAGAGCCCGTATAGCCAAGACAATCCTAAGAAAAAAGAACAAAGCTGGAGGAATCACACTACCTGACTTCAAACTATAATACAAAAGTACAGTACTCAAAAGAGCATGTTACTTGTACCAAAAGAGATGTGTAGACCAATGAAACAGAACAGAGGCCTCAGAAAGGACACCACGCATCTGCAAATACCTGATCTTCCATATGCAGAAAACTGAAACAGGACCCCTTTCTCACACCTTATACAAAAATTTACTCACGATGGATTAAAGACTTAAACGTAAAACCTAAAACCATAAAACCCCTAGAGGAACACCTAGGTAATACCATTCAGGACATAGGCATGGGCAAAGACTTCATTACTAAAACAGCAAAAGCAATTGCAACAAAAGCCAAAATTGACAAATGGTACCTAATTAAACTAAAGGGCTTCTTCACAGAAAAGAAACTATCATCAGAGCACTCCAGCAGCTTAATGTATAATAGTAATAAAAAAGAAACCTGAAGCTAGACACATCATGGTAAAACCAAAGACAAATATAGTACAATAATATAATGCAATAAAAGTGAAATAAACACTGTTATACAAAAAGAAAAAAGAAAAAAAAAATTGTAGCTAACTGAATCTAACAACTTGTCAAAAGGATAATCCACCATGGTCAAGTGGGTTTCACACCAGGGATGCAGGGATTGTTTAACATGCACAGGTCTATAAATGTGATACACCACCCAAACAGAATTAAAAACAAAAATTACATGATCATTTCAATAGATGAAGAGAAATCATTGGACAAAATCCAATATCCCTTTATCATGAAAATGCTCAGCAAAATTGGCACGCAAGGGATGTATCTTAATGTAATAAAAGCCATCTATGACAAACCCACAGCCAACACAATACTGAATGGGGAAAAGTTGAAAGTATTCCGAGAATGGAAACAAGACAAGGATGCCTAATCTCACCACTCCTCTTCAACATACCATCGGAAGTCCTAGCCAGAGAAACCAGACAAGAGAAAGAAACAAAGGGCATCTAAATTGGTAAAGAGGAAGTCAAACTGTCACTGTTTGCTGATGGTATGATCATTTACAATGAAAACCCTAAGGACTCCTCCAAAAAGATCCTAGAGCTGATAAAAGAATTCAGTAATGTTTCCAGATATAAGATTAATTTACACAAATCAGTAGCTCTTCTATACACCAACAGGGACCAAGAAGAGAACCAAATCAAGAACTCAATCCCTTTTATAATAACTGCAAAAACTAAAAAATAAAATATTTAGGAACATACCTAACCAAGGAGTCAAAAGACCTCCACAAGCAAAACTACAAAACACTTCTGAAAGAAATCATAGAGGATATGAACAAATGGAAACACATCCCATGCTCATAGATGAGTAGAATCAATATTGTGAAAATGATCATACTGCCAAAAGCAATCTACAAATTCTATGCATTCCACATTAAAATAACACCATAATTCTTCCCAGAATTAAAAAAAAAACAATTCTAAAATTCATATGGAACCAAAAAGAACCTGTATAGCCAAAGCAAGACTAAGTAAAAAAGAAAACAAATCTGGAGGCATTACAGTACCTGATTTCAAAGTGACTATTAGGCCATAGTCACAAAAACGTTGTAGTACAGGTAAAAAAAAAATATATGCACATAAACAAATAGCATAGAGTAAAGAACCCAGAAATAAACCCAAATACATACAGCCAACAGTTCTTTGACAAAGCAAACAAAAACATAAAGTGGGGAAAGTATATCCTTTTCTACAAGTGTGCTAGGATAATTGGCTAGCCATAAGTACGAGAATGAAACTGGATCCCCATCTCTCACCTTATACAAAAACCAACTCAAGAAGGATTAAGAACGTAAACCTAAGACCTGAAACAAACAAAAAAACTAGAAGAAAACATTGGAAAAATGCTTCTAGATATTAGCATAGGCAAGGATTTTATTACCAAGAATCCAAAAGGAAATGCAATACAAACAAAGATAAATACCTAGGACCTAGTTAAAGAGATTTTGCACGGCAAAAGGATCATTCAGCAGAGTAAACAGACAACCCACAGAGTGGGAGAAAATCTTCACAATCTATACATCTGACAAAGGACTAATATACAGAATTTACAATGAACTCAAACAAATCAATAAGAAAAAAACAAACAATCCCATTGAAAATTGGGCTAAGGACATGAATAGACAATTCTCAAAAGAAAATATACAAATGGCCAAAAATCGTATGATAAAATGCTCAACATCACTAATGATCAGGGAAATGCAAATCCAAATTGCAACAGAATACCATCTCACTCCTGCAAGAATGGCCATAATAAAAAAATCAATCATATTTTTAATTACAATGGTTTGAGGAACCTCCATAGAGTTTCCTATAATGGCCACAGCAATTTACATTCCCAACAATAGTGCACAAGGGTTCTTTCTCTACCGAAACATAAATGCCATATGATCTCATTTATGTGTGCAATATAAAAAAAGTCAAACTCATGAAAGCCAGAGACTAGGATGGTGTTTGCCAAGGGCTCGGGCTGAAGAAAATGAAGTGCTGATAAAAAGATACAAAGTTTCCATTACACAGTATGAATAAATTCTGAAGAGCTCAGGCATAGCATGTTGATCATAATTAGCAATACATATTGGATACGTGAAATTTGCTAAGAGAATATACCTTAAATGTTCTTACCTCAAATAAAGGTAACTATGTGAGATAGTGGATACAATACCTAGCTACATAGTGGTAATCACTTCACAATGTATACATTTATCAAACATCATATTGTACACTTTAAGTACATAAAATATTTGTGAAGTATCAGTAACACTAGAAACAACATAAACAAACTATGTTTGAAAGACAACAATAAAAGACATTACCAATCTGCTTGGTGTGGCAAAAGCAGGTGAAACTGGACAAATGTTGCACACTACTTTCCCTGGAAGGTGGTAGCGAAGCACTGAAGTGAAGCAAAAGCATCCCAGTGAGCAGTATTTTGAGGATTACATTTGATTTTCCACTTCATGTGGAAAGAGAAATAGCTTGAGTTATGGGTCTACAGAGATTCAGGAATATTGCTAACAGATATAAGATATTGAAGAAATTGGAAGCTTAAAAATGGAAAAAGATTATGAAGCAGTTGGAGTGGTATGGATATCCCAGAATGTGCACCAAATGCAGTTAGTTTTCCACATTAATGGCTATCAAAGGGAATCTACTGCAGAGGAGGCTTGCAGAAACCTGGTCAGCAACCTGAACTATATTTTGGATGTCAGTCAGTTTTTTTTTTCCCCAGTCATCTTTGTAGTCACTGTGGCAGAGATGAACAGTTTACAAGGGCTCAAAGAAGAATATAATCTGCCTTTCACCATGGCTGCTCTGGCTACTGTCAGTGCTCAAGGTCCAAAATGCCATCAGCAATGTCCATCATTACCTCCCTAACATGGCACCAATAGATAGGGAAGCCAACCAACAAGCTTGTGACAGCTTACTTCATTGCAAATCTCAGTGTGGTGGAAACAGCATCTTGTCATTATATTACATATTCTGATTATGTGATAGTCCCAGTACTTTAGTCTTATTTATTATTCATGCTGAGTAATCCATTATCCATTGCCATGTTACCACAGTCATTGTCATTTCTAACCAGGGGATACCTTTTCTAGTAAATGAGGTAAAGGAAATTACTCACCACCATAGAATTCACCACTATGACCACATTTCCCATCACCTGGAAGCTATTGTCTAGACAGAACATCAGAATGGCCTCCTAAAGGGTGAGTCATGGTTCCACCTTGAACATTCCACCCTAAAAACTTGGAATGCTTTCTTCCATATGTTTGACACACATTATGTGCTCAGTAATTTTAGTCAACATAAACCTTGTGCCCCATATATTTATGGGAGATTATCTTCACACTGATAAACATTCTCCCATGCAGCCTAATTAATGTCCTTCTCCATTTTAATATGCACAAGATCCAATTCCACATTTTCCTGTAATTATTGTCATTTAAATTATCTAGATGTGTAATTTTTAACAAAAATAAATTATTTTCTTCTAGAAAAGGACCATATTTCCTACTTGCACTCTTATGATACCTGAACCTAAACATTAATCTGGATGCAAAAAGGGACTGCTCTCGGAAAAGGCATGAGACATTTCTGAAGTGGCTTTCTGCACCTTTACAGATGTTCAAGTGGCTATTATCTGAATGCTGTCTACTAACAGCACACCCAACAGCTGAATAAAAGATCTTTCCTAAATGAAGGGAAGGGCATGGCCTCCTCATATACACCACAATATACCCCTTATGCCACTTGAATGTATATATTCCTACACATTATCAGAACAGCTCTTTTAGGGTTCTCTTGAGGAGAAATAGAAGAGAAAGGTTCAAGGACAAACTATGTCTCTTGCCACTACAGCTGATCTCAGAGTTACAACTGTTATTTACCATCTTCCTCCTTATCAATTTCTTCCCACTTCACTTTCTACTAGCATCTCTACTGATCTCATAACTTATTTAATGGTATAGTCCAGAATTTCATCCTAAAAATGTCTCTTTCCTCTTCATTATACCCATCCAGGAATGGACTCCTGAACTTTTTCATTTATTATCACTATTAGAAAAGAGAATGGCAAGATATGCTCAAGTAAGTCAACAGGAAGGAAAAAGCATTATTTCTTGAAATCATTGTGTTATAACACCTCCATTCCGCATCACAATCAGGTCAATTAGCTCTGCCCTGTTTGTGGGAAGAGCATTCTCTAAATCGCTACAGATCGCCACCATTCTCCTGATAAAAGAGTCAGATTTCATCCAATATTGTGATTCATGGGACAAAATAAACAAAGAAAATAGCTCTTTAAAAATATAATTGATCCATTTTATCAACTAACCTTGAATATTTTTAAAACACTGAAAAGTTCAATAATGCTAGCCAATCAAAAAATATTTTTATATTTCAAAAAAGTTTGAATTCAGTGTTCTATTTTTTTTATTATACTTGAATGGTGATCATTAAAAAGTCAGTGTTCTATTATTTGAACAAAAAACATCATAACTAAAACAGCTACATTTTCAGTGTGTTTATGAAATGGTTTTAATTTACAAGTACTTTAACTTATTTACATTTCAAACAGCACCACATTATATTAGATCAACTTTTAGGATTAAGGGAATATCCAGAATAGTTTGCTTTTATGTGGAAAGAAATGCAACATACGGTTGCCATTTTCCCCAAACATATATATCATATATATATATACTTATCATAATGCCATAATTTAGTGAAATAAAATTTAGACATGAACATAATTAAAATTTATTCATTACTTTGATAACTTTGTAATAGTTTCTTCCTCAGAAGAAGCAACATGGAATAGTACAGCAACTACAGTAAATATTATTAGTCTAATGTGATTGATCATTCTAGTAAAAAAACAGAGCTTAGACTAATCATGCAAGATTCTTGGAAAAACGTGATCCATTACCATCAGAGACATTTCTCAAACCTTAGCAATTATGCCACTAGCTCTTCCACATCCTGGTAGTAAGAAAGAAATGACAAGGGCCCTAGAAGTGTCATAATGGGAAGTTACTCATGCAGTGCCATTAGACAGAAGAACCCTAATGTCCAGTCATTTTTGGAAGTGTAAATATATGAACATATGCAGACTGGAGACTCTAGCAGAAACCTAATCCTGCCATTCCTGTAATGATTACTGGAATTTGGCGGATCACGAGGTCCAGAGGAAGGCCATTGGATAGGCACTACTGAAAAGTTATAGGGCTTTCACAGAGACATAACTTATTGTTATTAATGGCATATCATAACAAAATATCTTAACAAAATGGAAATAGTATGTACAGAAACATATTTTAGGAGGTGGCCCTGGGAAGTATATCATATTCATAAGCATAAATTTCAGAACAAAAAGGACCTCGAGCAGAGGTTTCCACTCCTATTGCTCAGTAGTATGAATGCAATTATACATTTCCTACCAGAGAAAAACAAAATACTGAATTTCCCAATGGAATTTCTCTAATTGAGGGGTATGATTGTTATGGAAATCTGTTGAAATTCTCCCTCTGAATGGTAAAACCTTGGTCAAATAAGGTAAAATTAATGCCCCTGAAGGACTATATGTATTAGAGCGTATCCTTCACTGCTCGTAGCATTTGGTTATCCATGCAATGTCTGCATAGTTTCAAACAGCTTTGTGGTACTCTTGCCATTTGGTTAGGCAGAAGAATCTCTGATGAATGGATTACAAAGAAATTCAGGAATGCAGAATGCTATTATGGAAAGTCATACAAGTATTCTCAGGGAAGTTTAAAGTGGGCATGGAATCCACCAAAGAACCCAGGTTTTGACTCAAAAAAGAAAGAGAATCCCACTGGCCTAGGCGTTTGAGGTGGTGGCCACTTGAATATATGCATGAATGACATATAATGATGAGCAGAATAATGACATACTCCACTAAGCCAACCAAAATGTGGTGAAGAATAAAGTTCTGTAACACTTTGAGGAGTATTTGCTCGGTTAAATATTACAACACTGTTTTTTGGCTATTTCATAGGACCATTAGCCATAGATCCTAGAGGTTTCAAACAGATTTTCTTAAAATAGATGTTTTTCCATTCTGGAATTCAATTAGCCTATGACACAAGGCACAAGGGACAACACTGTCAAGTGACAGAAACACTACATAATACCAATTTGCCTGCCCAATTACATCTCATTGATCTAAGGCAGAGATTTCCTCATGGTCTATGGACATAAATGGGTTAAAAAGTACATCATATGGACATATTATACTCCTTAAAACCCACATAATAATGGCTTAACAAAAGCTGAAATTGGGTTTAAAAGAGTAATAACTTATTGAAAAAAATCATAGCAAATGGGAAAGGAGCACATAGATGGATAATAATTCCTAGAAAGGACATGATTATTATTTTCCCATGAGATTATCATGATTCTTGAGAATAAAACTATTAACTGTTTCTCTCATATATGACATAAATAAGTTAATGTTAGGAAAAAATACTAGACTCCTTTTCACATAAATGGGAGAACTTAACTGAAGTTATTTAATGCTCTGCTTCAGAATTATATTATTAGTAGGAAATGTACAATGCAATAAATGGCTCTGTTGATACAACTGAATAAAAGTAAATCAGAAATATAAAAAAGAAGATAATAAAACATAAAAAAGAAGATAGAGTAGTCCAAATGATCTTTTTAAAATGATATAGTTTGGATTTGTGTCCCCACCCGAACCTCATGTTGAAATGTAACACCCAATACTGGAGATAGGGGCTGGTGGGAGGTGACTGGATTATGGAGGAAGTTGCTCATGATTTAACACCATTCCTTTTTGGTACTGTCATCAAAATAGTGGATTCTCATGGGATCTGGTTGTTTAAGAGTGTGGCAACTCCCCTTCTTGCTCCTGCTATGTAAGATGTGCCTGCTCCCACTTTGCCTTCCACTATGATTGTAAATTTACTGAGGCCTCCCTAGAAGCTGAGGAGATGCCAGTCTCATGATTTCAGTTACAGCCTGTGGAAAAATGAGCCAAATAAACCTCTTTTCTTTATAAATTACAGTCTCTGATATTTTTTATAGCAATGGAGGAAACACACAACGCAACACAAGACTCTGTTAATAACATTGTATAAGAACACATCAGAATTATAAATGCATGAAGAGGATAAAGGATAAAGAAGGAAAAGGAGCTGTCCAAATGATAAAAAATAAAAAGATATGGTTTGGGTCTGTGTCCCCACCCAAATCCCATGTTAAAATGTAATTCTGGATGCTGGAGGTAGGGCCTGGTGGGAGGTGACTGGATTATGGGGGAATTTCCTCATGGTTTAACACCATCCCTTCTTGGTACTGTCATCACAATTGTGGGTTCTCATGGGATCTGGTTATTTAAAAGTGTGTGGCAGTTCCCTTTCCTACTCCTGCACCTGCCATGTAAGATGTGCCTGCTCCCACTTTGCCTTCCACAATGATTTTAAGTGTACTGAGGCCTCCCCAGAACTGAGGAGATGCCAGCACCATGCTTTCAGTTACAGCCTGTGGAACAAGGAGCCAATTAAAACTCTTTTCTTCATAAAATACAGAATCTCTCTGATATTTCTTTATAGCAATGCAAGAGTGGGCCAATACAATAATTAGTACTGAAGAGTGAAGCATATCTATAAAGATACCTGAAAATGTGGAAGCAGCTTTGAAACTGGGTAACAGGCAGAGGCTGGAAGAGTGTAGAGGGCTCAGAAGAAGAAAGGAAGATGAAAAAAATTTTGAACTTCCTAGAGACTTTTTGAATGGCTCTGACCAAAATGCTGGTAGTGAAATGGACAGTAAATTCTAGAGTGAGGAGATCTCAGATAGAAATAAAAAACTTAATGGGAACTGGAGTGAAAGTCACTTTTGCTGAGCTACAGAAAAGTCTGGCTGCATTTTGCCCCTGCTCTAGGGGTCTGTCAAACTTTGAACTTGAGAGTGATGACTTTGGGTATCTGGCAGTAGAAATTTCTAAGCAGCAAAGCATTCAAGATTTAGCGCGGCTGCTTCTAATAATCTAAACTCATATAAAGGAGCAAAGAAATGACCTGAAAATGGAACTTATATTTAAATGGGAAGCAGAGTGTAAAAGTTTGAAAAATTTGCAGCCTGGCCATGTGAAAGAAAAGAAAAGCCCATTTTCAGGGAAGCAATTCAAGCAGGCTGCAGAAATTTGCATAAGAGTAGCCAAGTGCTAAGCTCCAAGACAATGGGGAAAAACCCTCAAAGGCATTTCACAGACCTTTTCAACAGCACTTCCCATCACATGAATGGAGATCTAGGAGAACTGAACAATTTTCTGGGCCAGAGCCAGGGCTCTACTGCCCTGAGCAGTCCTGGAACACTGCTGTTTGCATCCCAGCCATTCCAGGTCCAGCCATAACTAAAAGGGGCCAAGGTACAGCTCAGACCACTGCTTCAGAGGATGTGAGCTGTGAGCATAGAAGGCTTCCAGGTGTTTGTAAGCCTACAGGTGCACAGAATGCAAGAGATGAGGCTTGGAAGCCTCCACTTAGGATTCAGAAGGTCTATCAAACAGCATGGATGCCCAGAGAGAAGCCTGCTGCAG
>NW_026652431.1:0-49919 GCF_009828535.3 Hylobates moloch | reverse complement strand
GGCATTTCTATAAGGATACCTGAAAATGTGAAAGCAGCTTTGGAATTGGGTAACAGGCAGAGGCTGGAAGAGTGTAGAGGGTTCAGAAGACAGAAAGGTGAAAGAAAGTTTGGAACTTCTAGAGAGTTTTTGAATGGCTGTGACCAAAATGCTGATAGTGAAGAGGACAGTCAAGTCTAGACTGAGAAGGTCTCAGATGGAAATAAAAAACTTAATCGGAACTGGATGGAATAAAGATCACTTTTGCTGAGCTTCATCAAAGACTGTCTGCATTGTGCCCCTGCTCTAGGGATCTACCAAACTTTAGACTTGAAAGTGATGATTTAGGGTATCTGGCAGGAGAAATTTCTAAGCAGTAAAGCATTCAAGATTTAGCCTAGCTGCTTTTAGTAACCTAAGCTCAAATGAATGAGCAAAGAAATGACATGAAACTGGCACTTACTGAAATTGAAAAATTTGAAGGCTGGTCATGTGGTACAAAAGAAAAGCCCATTTTCTGGGAAGAAATTCAAAAAGGCTGCAGAAATTTGACTAAGAGGAGCCAAGTGCTAACAGGCAAGACAATGAGGAAAAGCCTTCAAAGGCATTTCAGAGATCTTTTCAGCAGCACCCCCAATCACAGGCCTGGAGAACTAGGAGAACCAGATGGTGTTCTGGGCCAGACCTAGGGCAGCGTTGCCCTGAGCAGACTTGGGATACTGCTGTGTGCATCCTGGCCACTTCAGATCCAGCCATGGCTAAAAGAGGCCACGGTACAGCTCAGGTCACTTCTTCAGAGGATGAAAGCTGTGAGCTTTGAAGGCTTCCATGTAGTGCTAAGCCTGCAGTTGCATAAATTGCAAGATATGAGGCTTAGGAGCCTCCACCTAAGATTCAGAGAATGTATCAAAAAGCCTGGAAGTTCAGACACAAGCCTGCTACAGGGTGGAGCATCACAGAGGATCTGTACTAGGGCAGTGCAGAGGGAAAATGTGGGGTTGGAGCAAATACACAGAGTACCCACTAGGGCACTGCCTAGTGGGGCTGTGAGAAGAGGAATACCATCCTCCAAGCTGCAAAATCATAGATCCACCAGCAGCTTGCACCCTGCACCTAGAAAAGTCACAGGCCCCCACAAGAGCAACAAAAGACAATAAGAGTATCTGTGGGGGTGAAACCCCCTAAAGCCACATGAGTGGAGCTACCCAAGGCCTTGGTAGCCTATCCATTGCACCAGTACACCCTGGATGTTAAGCATGGTGTCAAAGGAAATTGTTTTGAAGCTTTAAGATTTAATGACTGTTGTGCTAGATTTCTGACTTGTATGGGGCCTGTAACCCCTTTCTTTTGGCTGATTACTTCATTTTGGAATGAAAGTATTTACCTAATTCCTATACCTTCTTTGTATCTTGGAAGTAACTTGCTTGCTTTTGATTTTACAGGCTCAGGTGAAATGGACTAGCATTGTCTCCCACCAGACTAGACTGTGGACTTTCAATTAATGCTGGAATGGGTTAATAATTTGGGGGGCTCTTGGGAAGGCATGATTGTATTTTGAAAGTTGAGAAGAACATGAGATTTTAGAGGGGGCAGGAACAGAACGATATGGTTTTGATTTGTGTCCCCACCCAAATCTCATGTCAAAATGTAATACCTAATGTTGGAGGTGAAGCCTGCCAGGAGGTAACTAGATTATGGGAAAAGTTTCTCATGGTTTAATACCACCCCCCCAACCTTGGAGCTGTCAACATGACAGTGAGTTCTCATGAGATCTTGTGATTTATAATTGTGTATTACCTTTCCCTTTTGTTCCTGCTGCTGCTTAGTAAGATATACCTACTCCCAATTTGCCTTCTGCCATGGTTGTAAATTTCCTGAGGCCTCCCTAGAAGTCAAACAGACGCCAGAATCATTCTCTCTGTACAGTCTGTGGAACAATGAGGTAACATAACCTCTTTTCTTTACAAAATACCCAGTTTCAGGTATTAATATTTTTATAGCAATGCAAGAATTACGTAATACAAGGAATGTCTGAAAATTTGTAGTATAATTCTTAATTTTGGGATGTAGTAATTAATGATGAGATATAAATCTGCTCAAGTTTCAATGGAAGGCTGAAGTATTTAGTAAGTGACTCTAATCATGCAGAAATTGAACCCCAAACTATTTTTTCACCGCTCTGTACTGAAAGATGCTAATATTTCTACTCACTCTTTCAAGCTTTCACTTATTTGTGGAAATAGAAGGGAGAAATGAATGCTCTACTGATAAAAATCCTCTAACAAGCTATGACCTAAGTAGGCATGTTTTCTTTAATCATATGTTCGTTTTTACATACATGTCCCAAATTCCCTAGTGCACTTTTTCTAAAATCATTATTTGAAAAAAAATTTCATAATTCTAACTTAGAATTTTATGATTTTTCTATTTCAAGTCCTTGTTCATAGCATAGTTATTATGAGACCCTGTCTCAAAAAAAAAAAAAATGTTGGTCTGGTGTGGTGGCTCATACCCTATTACAGGTGTAATCCCAGCACTTTGGGAGGCTGAGACAGGAGGATCTCTTGAGCCCAGGTGTTTGAGACAAGCCTGGGTAAAAAGTGAGACCCCCATCTTTACAAAAAATACAAAAATTAGCTGGGTATGGTGGTGAGTGCTGTAGTCCCAGATACTAGGGATGCTGAGGTGAGAGGATTGCTTGAGCTGGGGAGATGGAGGCTGCAGTGAGCTATGATTGCATCACTGCACAACAACCTGGGTAAAATACCCTGTCTCAAAAAAAAAAAAAAAAAAAAGTTTTTAACCTCCCTGGACCTTATTTCCTTCTGAATCCTGGTCTGCTAATTCTTCACTATCATAGTAATGGTTCACTCCCCCATTCCTTCAAGCAGATGACTTCGTATTTTGTCCGGCTTTTCTAGTTATCTTCAGCAGGAGATTTATCCCAAATTATCAATTTCATTATCACTAGAACAGCGAGTTTCTTATTCTCTTTAACTTAATAAGTGTAAGGCTATATTATGATGCAATTACCATGGAGCTAGCCTATCCTGATGCTAGCAGCAAACTTGTTTAATACTTAGATGTATCTATCTGTCTATCTATCTATCTGTCTGTCTGTCTCTCTCTCTGTCTATCTATCTATCTCTACTTCAAAAATAAATTTATAAAAAGAGATGGGGTTTCGCCATGTTGCCCCAGGCTGGTCTTGAACTCGTGGATTCAAGAGATCCACCTGCCTCTTCCTGCCAAAGTGCTGGGCTTACAAGAGTGAGCCACCTAGCCCAGCCTTAGTACTATATTTATCTGGGAGAGGTTCTAGTGCCCCAAAATACTGCGTTCTGTTAATATCTCCAAAATTTTTTTTGGAGATAGAGTCTTCCTCTGTCACCCAGGCTGGAGTACAGTATAGTGACATCTCAGCTCACTACAACCTCTGCCTCCTGGGTTCAAGCAATTCTCATGCCTCTACCTCCCAAGTAGGTGGGACTACACGCATGCACCACCATGCTAATATTTGTATTTTTAGTAGAAATGGGGATTCACTGTGTTGGCCAGGCTGGTCTTGCACTCCTGACCTCAAGCCTTCTGCCTGCCTTGGCCTTCCAAAGTTCTGAGATTACAGGTGTGAGCCACCATGTCCAGCCTTCCGCTTTTTATATTAAATGAGTTTTAACTGCTCATTACATAGTTCATGTGTACATCGCTTTCTTTAGTGACAGCCATGGTTCTCCATTGCTGCAGTTGCACAGACTGAGAGTCAAGTGCCATAACACATGCTTTTCTTTTTTGTGTGTGACAGGGTCCTGCTCTGTTGCCCAGCTAGGAGTGCAGTGGTGTGATCATGGCTCACTGCTATATTGACCTCCCAGACTTAAGTGATTCTCCCACCTCAGCCTCCTGAGTAGCTGGGACCAGTGGCAGGTAAAACCATGCCCAACTATTTTTTTTTTTTTTAAGAGAGATGGGTCTCACTATGTTGCCCAGGCTGGTCTCAAACTCCTGGGCTTAAGAAATTCTCCTCCCTTGGCTTCCCAAAGTGTTGGGATTACCGGCATGAGTCATCATGCCCAGCTACTACATGCTTTTTATATCCAATATTGCATATAACTCTAATGTCAGCATTTTCCCTCATTGAGTCTACTGGAGGTTGACTTGCTCATGGTCCCATCATTGGGATTTGGATCTCCCCAACGATATCCTCATCTTGTATAAGATAATATTGCAAGTTGGAGGGCCCAGGAGGAAATAACACTTGATTTTCAAAACATATAGGCCAGGCACAGTGGTACACAGCTGTAATCCCAGCACTTTGAGAGGCCAAGGTGGGATAACTCTTGAGGCCAAGAGTTTGAGACCAGCCTGGGCAACATATCAGGACCCTGTCTCTACAAAACAAAAAAAAAAACTGGAGGCTGAGGTGGAAGGATCACTTGAGCCCAGGAATTAACTGCATGTCTGCCTTGAGCCATGACCGTGCTAGTGTACACCACCCTGGGTGACAGAGCAAGGCCCTGTCTCTTAATAAATATTTTTTAAAATCTAAAGCTGTTTCATCACACACATGGTAAGTGAAAGAGAATTGTCAGGTGTGGTGATCCTTCATCCTCTCAAAACCCACTAACACTTCATTTGTTATGATGATTAGCAAGAGTAGCCCTGAAAATATGGATATGATTATAAAGTTAGAAATGTAATCACAGCATTAGTGAATGCAGTTTGACATTCTCTTTTTAGATATTTTATTTTTGTGGCTACATAATAGGTGTACATATTTATGGGTGTTATATATATTTATGGGTTTTGTTTTTTTTTTTCTCAGGTGGAATTTCGCTCTTGTCGCCTGGGCTGCAGTGCAATGGCACGATCTCAGCTCACTGCAACTCTGCCTCCCGGGTTCAAGAGATTCTCCTGCCTCAGCCTCCTGAGTAGCTGGGATTACAGGTGTGTGCCACCATGCCCTGCTAATTTTTTGGTATTTTTAGTAGAGATGGGGTTTTGCCATGTTGGCCAGGCTGGTCTTGAACTCCTGATCTCAGGTGATCCATGCACCTCGGCCTCCCGAAGTATTGGGATTACAGGCGTGAGCCACCATGCCTGGCCGAAAATCGATTTTAAAAGCCTAATTTTTTACTTCTATTTGCTTCAGTGTTTTTCATCTGGTAAATGGAGTTAATAACAATAACACCTGTTACATCTACCTCTGATGATTGTTTTTAGATATGTGATGAAGGGCTGGACACAGTAGCTGATGCCTGTAATCCCAACAATTTGGGAGGCTGAGGTGGGAGGATCGCTTGAGCCTAGGAGTTCAAGACCATCCTGGGCAACATAGACCACATCTCTACTAAAAATTAAAAAAAATATATTACCCCTTCATGGTAGCACACGCTTGTAGTCCCAGCTAGTAGGGAGGTTGAGGCAGGAGAATCACTTGTGTGTTTGTTTTCCCAGCCAGTTGCTGTGGAAGGAGAATGCTTTCTTCATGGCCTCATCTGTCGTTTTGGGTCCCTCTGAAGAAAACTAGTTTCCACTGTGTAACAGGCAGGCATGTAATTATTTAAAGCACAGTTCAGTCCTAAAAGGGTCTAGGAGAATCTACTGATGTACTAGGGTGAAGCAGTGCATTGTGGGGATCACAAAGCAAATAGTACTCCAGAAAGACAAATATCAGAAGCTTCCCCTTCCATTATTTTTTCTTTTTTTTTTTTTTTTGAGACAGGGTCTTGCTTTGTTGCCCAGGCTAGAGTGCAGTGGTGATCATGGCTCACTGCAGCCTTGAGCTCCCAGTTTCAAGCAATTCTCCCATCTCAGCCTCCCAAGTAGCTCAGACTATAAGTGTGTACCACCATGCCTGGCTAATTTTTTGAATTTTTGTAGTGATGGGATCTCACTATGTTGCCCAGGGTGGTCTCAAACTTCTGTTCTCAAGCGATCCTCCCACTTCGACCTCCCAAAGTGCTGAGATTACAGGTGTGAGCCACCTCACCTTGGCCACCTTCTCCATATGCCTCCAGAAACATGTCCCTGGAGAGTAGCCTGCTCCCACACTGTCACTGGCTGTCATCGGGTCAATAAAATATCCTGCGATTGTGCATCTCAGACATTTCTGTGTCTTTCATCCTCACCCTGGGACCCTAAGGGAAGAGGGCCTGAGTATCAGTAACTCTGGGCCTCCCCTAAAGAGAAACGGAGATGGTGGTTCACCTAGGAAGTGCAGGAGCAGAGGGTTCCTGGTTCTCAGGCCACATGTGATCTCTGCCCACCCAGGGCCTGTCTCAGCCTGCAGGTATTGCTGTGTGGTGGGAACACCCGCTTCCCTTGTGCACAGCCTTTGAGAGGGGATCGTGGCCTCAGCTCCAGGGGTTCCTGGCCAGGGCTAAGTGCTCCTTCTGCAGAGGCCTGCACACCTCACCCCTTTGACTTGTATTTCCGTGGCTTCCCCTCCCCACCTGCCCCCCAGCCCTCCCTGACTGACCAGCCCCTCAGTAGCCCTCCTTGGCCGGGGAGAGGAGCACGGCCTTGGGTGTGTTCTTGAAAAGGGCTGCCCAGTTCTGTTGCTGCCCCTTCTTCACCCAGTGGCCATAGATTCGGAAACCATAGGCATCGATGAGCCGGCACGGAAGCTGGAGGGTGTAGCGGTGGGTCTCCGATGACGATCTCCCAGGTCACCGGCTTCACCCGGCGGTACTGTTAGTAGATCCGCACTGAAACCAGCACAGTCAGGGCGATCAACTGCAGGGCCAGGCAGAGAAACTGGGCTGCAGTACCCCCCTGCCAGGCCCTGCCCCTCCAGCAAAGGACTCTCTGGGCTCGTTTGCCAAGAAGTCTTGGGTGGCTTCTGCAGGGCCCTCCTAGTGTCCCCCAATTCCCACTTGGCTAGAATCTGCAGAGTCGGAGCCAGTGGGCTGACACCTGCCGTCCCTGAAGCCATCACAGGGCGGCTGGCAGGGGAGGGGTGGGTACTCTGGAAACCCATGGGGTGTAAGGACCCCTGGGAGAGGAGAGGGCTTAGAGGTTTGCACTTGGGGAGCTGGTGGCAACTGCCACAGGGCCTGGGTCAGGACGCTTCGTACCTTGAACTTCCCGTGGGGGCTGAAGTGCCGCACTTTGTCCACCACATACTGCTGGAAGAAGGGGTGTGCCAAGGCCTCTTCCACTGTGCAGCATCTCTGGGGTTGCACCAACAGGAATCAGGAGACCTGGGAGGGGAGGAGGGAGGGGATGCAAGAACGTTAAGGCAGGTCCCCTCCAGCATGTCAGGAGAGGTAGGGCCTCCCTGGACAAGGGAGCCTGGCATTGCGGCCCTGAGCCCAGGAGCCAGTCGGCCTCGTCTCTCACCAGGTCCTTCACGGTGTCCAAGTAATCATCCCACTCGGGAGAGCCAAACTGGTAGTTGCCGCTCATGATCATCCTTAGCACCAGCATCTGCTTCCGGTGCCAGAAAGCTGGGGAGCCAGCCAGCAGCGTGTACATGATGACGCCAGTGCTCCATCTAGACGTGAGAGGGCCCAGGGCCACTTACCCCCTGTGCCAGGGGCACCGACCCAGACCTGCCTGCTTCCTTCCTCACCCAGCCCAGGCGGGTGATCCTCCCCCCCCCCGGCGCACTGACATGTCCACCCCCTTCCCGTAGCCTGGATGGTCCTCATTCATGCAGCACTCGATGATCTCAGGGGCCAGGTAACTGGGGGTCCCGTAGACCTCTGCAGGAACAGTCATCATCAGGACAGGTCAGCAGGGCGCTCAGAAGAGGAAGTCCAGGCCAGGCACAGTGGCTTATGTCTATAATCCCGGCACTTTGGGAGGCCGAGGCAGGCAGATCACTTGTGGCCAGGAGTTTGAGACCAGCTTGGCCAACATGGCGAAACCCCACATCTACTAAAAATACAAAAATTAGCTGGGTGTGGTGGCACATGCCTGGAGTCCCAGTTACTCAGGAGGCTGAGGCAGGAGAATCGTTTCAACCCGGGGGGCGGAAGTCGCAGTGAGCCGAGATCGCCCGACGGCACTCCAGCCTGGGTGACAGAGCAAGACTCCATCTCAAAAAAACAAAACAAAACAAAACAAAACAAAAGTGGAGAATTACTTTTCAAGTGTACATGAAATACATTTTCAAGTGTAAATATTTTTTGGTTGTCAAAAGTTGAAGAGATCCTTTTTTTAAAATTCTTCACTAGTAAAGCAATTGTATCCTATTTCTGCTCCCTTTATAAATATATATATATTATATATATATATATAGCTCATATTAATGGCAGCTGTTTTTAATATAGTTGCCTCTGATCTCCTGAGTACACCCAGTGTCACTGACTGCCCTGAAGCAGCATACCAAATGTGTGTTCGTGTTTGCCAGCATTCTTCTTGTGAAAGGGTCCAAAGCTTTTGCTAGATTTTCAGAGTCTATAATTCCTACTGTCCCCTAACACCCCAAAAATTTTTTTTAGGCTCTAGAAAAGAAATAATCTAAAAACGATTTTTTAATTGCTAACCTTAAGTAACTGAATATGTGTATTTCAGCAACTTAAGATTATTCAACAATATAACTGTGATTGTAAATACATTAAATTAGAAATCAGAGAGAATTAAATATCTTCATACTCATATAACGCATCTATAAAACGTTTATTTTACTTTATCCTTGCGAAGGAGCAGGTAATTTTGCCACCTAAATTATTATTTAAATAACTCTAGGGGGAAAATAAGAGACTGCAGAGAAAACATGCAATGATGTTTCAAAATCTTCTTTTAGGCCAGGCACGGTAGCTCACACCTGTAACCCCAGCACTTTGGGAGGCCAAGGCAGGCAGATCACAATGTCAGGAGTTTGAAACCAGCCTGGCCAACATGGTGAAACCCTGTCTCTACTAAAAATACAAAAATTAGCTGGGTGGGGTGGTTCACCCCTGTAATCCCAGCTACTTGGTATGCTGAGGCAGTGGAATTGCTGTAACCCAGGAGGCAGAGGTTACAGTGAGCCAAGATCATGCCACTGCACTTCAGCCTGGGTGACAGAGCAGGACCCCATCTCAAAGAAAAAAAAAATCTTTTAAATTCGAAATTTAAGTATTAAAATCCCTGTATAGTAAAACTGCTGTGTCTTTGGAGAAACAATCCCCCGCCTTACATGCCTTCAACTGTATCATATCTAAAGGAACAGAAATTAGTGATTTAGCACGTTTAAAGTAAAGCATGCTAAAATTTCAATTAAAGGCAAATGCATAGCTTTCACAATTAAATTAAGGTATGTGCCCTAAATAAAAAATTTAAAGTAAAATTCGCTAAAGCTAATTTATTTCCCAAATTATGTTCATAATCATTACACTAAATCACTATAAAATATGCTATGCAATCATCTTCTGAAAGTCTGTTCAAAGTTCTAAACCTGCCAAATGTGTGTACTTTCTCAAAGAAATTTGCAATATTTAACAGTTAAGATACTGTAAGTTTTTAGCCTTGTAAAAATAATCTGACCAAATACACTCAAATACTGTGAAAAAATGTTCATGCATATTTAAAATGAATTTTTTGAAGTCTCTCACCAGTAAAAATGATCTTTCAAATTTTTAATTTTTAAATTAACACCTCACTTCTAGTCATCTTTATTAATTTTTAGAAAATCGAAACAAAAAATTGTGCTTACAATGTAGAAAATGTAGGGAGATCACTTTTTATCTTCACATTTACTGTTTTTTTCCAAGTAAAACCTTTTATTAAATGACTGGAAAAACCATTTAAGTTATATGAAGTTATATATTTAAGTTATATATATAAGTTATGTAAAAAGCCTGCCTGCTTTTTAATAGGAAACTGTTACCTACACACATATAGTAGTAAAGTTTATAAACCTATCAGTGAAATTAAAAACCCAGACAAGGAAATGAAAAAAGCCTAGTGAAACAAGAAAAAGAAAATGGTTACAACATAACCTGAATATGAAACTAAATCACCAAATATTTAGCTCCTTCTAGGGCTGTTTTCACAAGGTTAAAATTCCTGCAAGCCACACCCCTTCGTGTGACCAATAAGAGAATTAGAGCCACCACAGAAGGATGACCTAGTCAAGTTCTACTTTGCTGCATTACACATGACCCACATTTGGAGTATAATAAAAGACAACCATGTTTCATTTAAATTATGTTTGCTGGTCTTTCCTAAAGAACACAGTAAGCAAGTACATTTACATACTTTTGCTCCAGTGGTTAGTAGGTCACTATGTGCAAAATTTTCCAAAGGAATTTCACTGAAATAATTTCAAAGATCAATAAAAGTTTCCAAAAATTTTTAGTTATAATGGTTGTCAACATCTTGTTTTGCCAAGTAAGACTATTAAAACCAAACATAAACAAAACTCCAACTACTATCATTATAATTTCATGAAAGGACACTTGAATAAAGAGTAAAAGATACAATTCAATAAGTTTAATTTTTTGAAACAACTTGAAATTTTCAGAAAATTGTCTTTATTTCTATTTAGATCGATGAAAACTCTTGTCATGTATCAAGAATTCTGAGGATCTGCCTTTGAAAGCTGTATTTTTAGTCATTTACTTATAAAGTTTTCCCAAGATGGCTGATGGAGAAGGCTATAGAGAACAGAAAAATAAATTAACATAATGGAAAGAGAGACTAGGGAGGAAGATATCTATTGTCACAATTGGTAACAATGACAGACATCAGTTCTGAAAAAGAGTCACCAATCAAATGTGACTTTAAGTAAAGGGTACAAGGAAGATCAAGGAAAAAGGAGGCCGACAAAACTTCAAGAAGGAAGTTTAGCAAAAAAAAAAAAAAAAAAAGATGGCTCTCCTCTTATTGGGGATCACTTCCTTTAAGAGGTGAGCAATCTGGATATGACCAGCTCTTCTCCTCTTTCTTTTACAAACCCTTGCTGAATTTTTTTGATATGAGAGGTTACCCTTTCGGTGGCTTTCAACCACTCACTACCCTCCATACAGGGATGAAAGATACATCCTCTAAGCATACAAGAAGTACTTAGATTGCTCCACACTTTCTTTGTCAGAAACAGGTAATTACTGGATAGCTGCTAAGAACAGCATCCACTTCTCCAGATCTAACCTTGAGATAAATTATAGCTGGACATGTTCAGCCATTCTTCAGATTTAAACCACACAATCTAATTCTTGTTTTAAGTCCCTCTAAAACAGAATTGTTCTAGGACTATTGACATAACAGAAAGGGACATTTTCAGACATTTACACATATATTTTTAATCTTTATTTTTATTTCATGTTTCAATAGACTCTACAGTTTGCCCAAAACTACCTCAGAAAATTTAAATATAAGATAAATTGATCTACAGTCATGCATTGCTTAACAATGGGGATACAGTCTAAGAAATTAATTTATAATTACATGAACAATACAGAGTATACTTACACAACCCTAGATAGTATAACCTACTGTACACTTAGGCTGTGTGGTATAGACATTATAATCTTATGGGAACTTGTCATATATGCAGTCAGTCATTGACTGAAACATCGTTATGTGGCACATGAATGTATTTTACTATTCAATGTCTAACATCTTTAAAAAGTTTAGCTTATCTTCTAAAACCAAAGTGTGATTAGCACTTTATGAAGCATCATATTGCCAACCATCAATTTAACTATACATTTTCAATAGATTCACCTTCCATTCCAAAATTCTTGCAACTTTCAACCCCTCCCCACTGCCACTGTCAAAGAATACATTCCTATGGACAGTCGCATGAGAGCAATACAAAAAGAACATTAAAAGAAGGCTAAACTCCCAGCTGCTTACTTCACTTATTTAAACATTAGTCTTTCTTTTCAGTTATTCATGGATATGTACTGAGCTATGAGGAAAAGCACCTTACATCAGCTAAAGCACCATAAGTTGTTAATAATTTTTAAAGAAAAATTTAATAAAAATATTTTTTGTAATTGCTAACATTTTCAAGACAATGTAAGATACAATCAATAGATAAAACTTCTAAGTGATTTCTTTCAGATTCAGTTTGTGTTCTTCAATGAAGTAGTAACAATTTAATTTATCAAATCATATCAAATATCTATTCCGAGTACAGCCATTCCCCAGTTAGATTGGTCTTCTAAAATGTTTATTTTCCTACTTATTATTAACATAAAATAAAATATTATGTTAGCTCCTGGGGCAATTTGCTTTTTATCAATGCAAACATTTTTTTTTAATTGCATAGGCAAAGTATGGTCACCATTCCTCTCTTTAATAGACATATTTCCAGTAGAATTCTACCATTTTTGTTTTCACCTGGGATATTGTATAATTCACATATCCACACAGTAGAATTTTGTATATGCAGAAAAAGATTTAATGATATTTTAAAGTTTACTATTTTTCTCTGAATTATCTTACCTGCATCCAACAGCACTACTTTAAGTAGCCTTATATTTGAGACATGGGAACAAATAAACAATTCCTTATATCTACAACATCACAACTGTTTAAAAAATGTATTGAATAAGTACATATATTTAACAAAAAATATGTACTGATAGTATTTTCTTCTAACATACAAGATTATCAGTAGCTTTGTGTGTTTCTTTTAATAAGTTAAATAGTTCATTGTTAATGAGTTTAAAGTGAATTAGGATTTTATGAACAATATTCATGATGATGGATCCTTACATTTTTGTGCCAAAGTTGCTCAATAAATATTTTGCTAAAAAAAGATAAAAAGCCTTCCTTTTGTTCATATATTGAGGCTTACCTCAAACAGAAACTTGTATTTTAAATATTTAAGAAGAGACTTTTTTCTATTTCATTATAAGGCATGTTAACCACCATGGAAAACAGTATAGCTACTTTGATAACTTGTCTTTCATATTTATATAGTTGATCTTTTAGGATTATCGTCTAATGGTAGATAACACCTAGCTACATATGCACAGTATTTAAAATGGTTTTGTAATACAGCTATGCACTGCATAATGACATTTCAGTCAACAAGGGACTGCACATAAGATGGTGGCCCATAGGAACTGAAAAATTCCTACTGCTCTGTAGCATCTTTCTTTTTTTTTGTCTTTAAGTGATAGAATAATAGGTATTTTTTTGTTGTCTCTACTTTCCTATAATTGCTTTATTTTATTTTATTATTATTATACTTTAAGTATTATGGTACATGTGCACAACGTGCAGGTTTGTTAGATATGTATACATGTGACATGTGGGTGTGCTGCACCCATTAACTCGTCATTTAGCATTAGGTATATCTCCTAATGCTGTCCCTCCCCCCTCCCCCCACCCCATAACAGTCCCCAGAGTGTGATGTTCCCCTTCCTGTGTCCATATGTTCTCACTGTTCAATTTCCACGTATGAGTGAGAACATGAGGTGTTTGGTTTTTTGTCCTTGAAATAGTTTGCTGAGAATGATGGTTTCCAGTTTCATCCATATCCCTACAAAGGACATGAACTCATCATTTTCATGGCTGCATAGTATTCCACAGTGTATATGTGCCACATTTTCTTAATCCAGTCTATCATTGTTAGACATTTGGGTTGGTACCAAGTCTTTGCTACTGTGAATAGTGCCGCAATAAACATATGTGTGCGTGTGTCTTTATAGCAGCATGATTTATAACCCTTTGGGTATATAACCAGTAATGGGATGGCTAGGTCAAATGGTATTTCTAGTTCTAGATCCCTGAGGAATCGCCACACTGACTTCCACAATGTTTGAACTAGTTTACAGTCCCACAACAGTGTAAAAGTGTTCCCATTTCTCCACATCCTCTCCAGCACCTCTTGTTCCCTGACTTTTTAATGATCACCATTCTAACTGGTGTGAGATGGTATCTCATTGTGGTTTTGATTTGCATTTCTCTGATGGCCAGTGATGATGAGCATTTTTTCATGTGTTTTTTGGCTGCATAAATGTCTTCTTTTGAGAAGTGTCTGTTCATATGCTTGGCCCACTTTTTGATGGGGTTGTTTGTTTTTTTCTTGAAAATGTGTTTGAGTTCATTGTAGATTCTGGATGTTAGCCCTTTGACAGATGAGTAGGTTGCAAAAATTTTCTCCCATTCTGTAGGTTGCCTGTTCACTCTGATGGTAGTTTCTTTTGCTGTGCAGAAGCTCTTTAGTTTAATTAGATCCCATTTGTCAATTTTGGCTTTTGTTGCCATTGCATTTGGTGTTTTAGACATGAAGTCCTTGCCCATGCCTATGTCCTGAATGGTAATGCCTAGGTTTTCTTCTAGGGTTTTTATGGTTTTAGGTATAACATGTAAGTCTATAATCCATCTTGAGTTAATTTTTGTATAAGGTGTAAGGAAGGGATCCAGTTTCAGCTTTCTCCATATGGCTAGCCAGGTTTCCCAGCACCATTTATTAAATAGGGACTCCTTTCCCCATTTCTTGTTTTTGTCAGGTTTGTCAAAGATCAGATAGTTGTAGATATGTGGCATTATTTCTGAGGGCTCTGTTCTGTTCCATTGGTCTATATCTCTGTTTTGGTACCAGTACCATGCTGTTTTGGTTACTGTAGCCTTGTAGTATAGTTTGAAGTCAGGTAGCGTGATGCCTCCAGCTTGTTATTCTGGCTTAGGATTGACTTGGTAACATGGGCTCTTTTTTCATTGCATATGAACTTTAAAGTTGTTTTTTTCCAATTCTGTGAAGAAAGTCATTGGTAGCTTGATGGGGATGGCATTGAATCTATGAATTACCTTGGGCAGTATGGCCATTTTCATGATATTGATTCATCCTACCCGTGAGCATGGAATGTTCTTCCATTTGCTTGTATCTTCTTCTATTTCATTGAGCATTGGCCTGTAGTTCTTCTTAAAGAGGTCCTTCACGTCCCTTGTAACTGAATTCCTAGTTATTTTATTCACTTTGAAGCAATTGTGAATGGAAGTTCACTCATGATTTGGCTTTCTGTTTGTCTGTTATTGGTGTATAAGAATGCTTGTGATTTTTGCACATTGATTTTGTATCCTGAAACTTTGCTGAAGTTGCTTATCAGCTTAAGGAGGTTTTGGGCTGAGATGATGGGGTTTTCTAGATATACAATCATATCATCTGCAAACAGGGACAATTTGACTTCCTCTTTTCCTAAATGAATACCCTTTATTTTCTTCTCCTGCCTGATTGCCCTGGCCAGAATTTCCAATACCATGTTGAATAGGAATGGTGAGAGAGGGCATCCCTGTCTTGTGCCAGTTTTCAAAGGGAATGCTTCCAGTTTATTTCCATTCAATATGATATTGGCTATGGGTTTTTCATTGATAGCTCTTATTATTTTGAGATACGTCCCATCAATAACTAATTTATTGAGAGTTTTTAGCATGAAGGTTGTGGAATTTTGTCAAAGGCCTTTTCTGCATCTATTGAGATAATCATGTGGTTTTTGTCTTTGGTTCTGTTTATATGCTGGATTACGTTTATTGATTTGCATATGTAGAACCAGCCTTGGATCCCAGGGATGAAGCCCACTTGATCATGGTGGATTAGCTTTTTGATGTGTTGCTGGATTCAGTTTGCCAGTATTTTATTGAGGATTTTTGCATAAATATTCATCAGGGATATTGGTCTGAAATTCTCTTTTTTTGTTGTGACTCTGCCAGGCTTTGGTATCAGGATGATGCTGGCCTCATAAAATGAGTTAGGGAGGATTCTCTCTTTTTCTATTGATTGGAATAGTTTCAGAAGGAATGGTACCATCTCCTCCTTGTATCCCTGGTAGAATTCGGCTGTGAATCGGACTTTTTTTGGTTGGTAAGCTATTAATTATTGCCCCAATTTCAGAGCCTGTTATTGGTCTATTCAGCGATTCAGCTTCTTCCTGGTTTAGTCTTGGGAGGGGGTATGTGTTGAGGAATTTATCCATTTCTTCTAGATTTTCTAGTTTATTTGCACAAAGGTGTTTATACTATTCTCTGATGGTAGTTTGTATTTCTGTGGGATCGGTGGTGATATCCCTTTTATCATTTTTTATTGTGTCTATCTGATTCTTTTCTTCTTTATTAGTATTGCTAGCAGTCTATCAATTTTGTTGATCTCTTCAAAAAACAGCTCCTGGATTCATTGATTTTTTTGAAGGTTTTTTTGTGTCTCTATTTCCTTCAGTTCTGCTCTGATCTTAGTTATTTCCTGCCTTCTGCTAGCTTTCGAATGTGTTTGCTCTTGCTTTTCTAGTTCTTTTAATTGTGATGTTAAGAGGTCAGTTTTAGATCTTTCCTGCTTTCTCTTGTGGGCATTTAGTGCTATAAATTTCCCTCTACACACTACTTTGAATGTGTCCTAGAGATTCTGATATGTTGTGTCTTTGTTCTCATTGTTTTCAAAGAACACCTTTAGTTCTGCCTTCATTTCATTATGTACCCAGTAGTCACTCAGGAGCAGGTTGTTCAGTTTCAATGTAGTTGAGCGGTTTTGAGTGAGTTTCTTAATCCTGAGTTCTAGTTTGATTGCACTGTGGTCTGAGACACAGCTTGCTATAATTTCTCTTATTTTACATTTGCTGAGGAGTGCTTTACTTCCAACTATGTGGTCAATTTTGGAATAGGTGTGGTGTGGTGCTGAAAAGAATGTATATTCTGTGGATTTGGGGTGGAGAGTTCTGTAGATGTCTATTAGGTCCACTTGGTGCAGAGCTGAGTTCAATTCTTGGATATCCTTGTTAACTTTCTGTCTTGATCTGTCTAATGTTGACAGTGGGGTGTTAAAGTGTTCCATTATTATTGTGTGGGAGTCTAAGTCTCTTCGTATGACTCTAAGGACTTGCTTTATGAATCTGGGTGCTCCTGTATTGGGTGCATATATATTTAGGATAGTTAGTTCTTCTTGTTGAATTGAGCCCTCTACCATTACATAATGGCCTTCTTTGTCTCTTTTGATCTTTGTTGGTTTAAAGTCTGTTTTATCAGAGACTAGGATTGCAACCCCTGCCTTTTTTTGTTTTCCATCTCCTTGGTAGATCTTCCTCCATCCCTTTATTTTGAGCCTATGTGGGTCTCTGCACATGAGATGGGTTTCCTGAATACAGAACACTGATGGATCTTGACTCTTCATCCAATTTGCCAGTCTGTGTCTTTTAATTGGAGCATTTAGCCCATTTACATTTAAAGTTAATATTGCTATGTGTGAATTTGATCCTGTCATTATGATGTTAGCTGGTTATTTTCCTCATTAGTTGCTGTAGTTTATTCCTAGCCTTGATGGTCTTTACAATTTGGCATGTTTTTGTAGTGGACGGTACAAGTTCTTCCTTTCCATGTTTAGTGCTTCCTTCAGGAGCTCTTGTAGGGCAGGCCTGGTGGTGACAAAACCTCTCAGCATTTGCTTGTCTCTAAAGGATTTTTATTTCTCCTTCACTTATGAAGCTTAGTTTGGCTGGATAGGAAATTCTGGATTGAAAATACTTTTCTTCATGAATGTTGAATATTGGCCCCCACTCTCTTCTGGCTTGTAGAGTTTCTGCCAAGAGATCAGCTGTTAGTCTTATGGGCGTCCCTTTGTGTGTAACCTGACCTTTCTCTCTGGCTGCCTTTAACAGATTTTCCTTCATTTCAACTTTGGTGAATCTGACAATTATGTGTCTTGGAGTTGTTCTTCTCGAGGAGTATCTTTGTGGTGCTCTCTGTATTTCCTGAATTTGAATGTTGGCCTGCCTTGCTAGATTGGGGTTCTCCTGGATAATATCCTGCAGAGTGTTTTCCAACTTAGTTCCATTCTCCTTGTCACTTTCAGGTACACCAATCAGATGTAGATTTGGTCTTTTCACATAGTCCTATATTTCTTGGAGGCTTTGTTCATTTCTTTTTATTCCTTTTTCTCTAAACTTCTCACTTCATTTCATTCATTTGATCTTCCGTCACTGATACCCTTTCTTCCAGTTGATCGCATCAGCTACTGAATCTTGTGCATTCGTCACATAGTTCTTGTGCCATGGTTTTCAGCTCCATCAGGTACTTTAAGGACTTCTCTGCACTGTTTATTCTAGTTAGCCATTCGTCTAATTTTTTTCAAGGTTTTTAACTGCTTTGCCACTGGTTCAAACTTCCTCCTTTAGCTTGGAGTAGTTTGATCTTCTGAAACCTTCTTCTCTCAACTTGTCAAAGTCATTGTACATCCAGCTTTGTTCCTTTGCTGGTGAGGAGCTGTGTTCCCTTGGAGGAAGAGAGGCACTCTGATTTTTAGAGTTTCCGGTTTTTCTGCTCTGTTTCTTCCCATCTTTGTGGTTTTATCTACCTTTGTTCTTTGATGATAGTGACGTACAGATGGGTTTTTGGTGTGGGTGTCCTTTCTGTTTGTTACTTTTCCTTCTAACAGTCAGGACCCTCAGCTGCAGGTCTGTTGGAATTTGCTGGAGGTCTGCTCCAGACCCTGTTTGCCTGGGTGTCAGCAGCAGTGCCTTCAGAACAGCAGATATTGGTGAACAGTAAATGCTGCTGCCTGATCGTTCCTCTGGAAGTTTTGTCTCAGAGGAGCACCCGGCCGTGTGAGCTGTCAGTCCACCCCTACTGGGTAGTGCCTCCCAGTTAGGCTAATTGGGGGTCAGGGATCGACTTGAGGGGGTTGTCTGCCCCTTCTCAGATCTCCAGCTGCATGCTGGGTGAACCACTACTCTCTTCAATGCTGTCAGACAGGGACATTTAAGTCTGCAGAGGTTACTGCTGCCTTTTGTTTGTCTGTGCCCTGCCTCAAGAGGTGGAGCCTACAAAGGCAGGCTGGCCTCCTTGAGCTGTGGTGGGCTCCACCCAGTTCTAGCTTCCTGGCTGCTTTGTTTACCTACTCAAGCCTCGGCAATGGTGGGCACACCTCCCCCAGCCTCGATGCCACCTTGCAGTTTGATCTTAGACTGCTGTGCTAGCAATGAGTGAGGCTCCATAGGCATAGGACCCTCTGAGCCAGGTGTGGGATATAATCTCCTGGTGTGCCATTTGTTAAGCCCATTGGAAAAGTGCAGTATTAGGGTGGGAGTGACCCAATTTTCCAGGTGCCATCTGTCACTCCTTTCTTTGACTAGGAAAGGGAATTCCCTGACCCCTTGCACTTCCTGGGTGAGGCAATGCCTCATCCTTCTTAAGCTCACGCATGGTGTGCTGCACCCACTGTCCTGCACCCACTGTCTGGCACTCCCTAGTGAGATGAACCCAGTACCTCAGTTGGAAATGGAGAAATCACCCATCTTCTGTGTCATTCACTCTGGGAGCTGTAGACTGGAGCTGTTCCTATTTGGCTATCTTGTCCTACTGCCCAGTAGCATCTTGATGATCTTGGCCCTGAGTAGGCCAAGGCTGATGTGTAAGTTTATGTCATCACTTTTAACAAAAAAGAGTTTTAAGTGAAAAAAGAAAGAACTTTTAAAATAGAAAAAAAGCTTATGGAATAAAGATTATAAAGATAATATTTTTGTACATCTGTTCAATATATTTGTGTTTTAAGCTAAGTGTTACTACAAATCAAAAGGATTTTTTAAATTTATTATAAAAGTTATAGCAAAATAAGATTAAAGACAAATTTAAAAATAAATTTAGTATAGCCTGTGTACAGGGTTCATAAAGTCCACAGTAGCACACAGTAATGGCCTAGGCCTTCACATTCACTCACCACTCACTCACTGAATCATACAGAGTCACTTCCAGTCCTGCAAGCTCCATTCATACCAAGTGTCCTATACAGATATACCATTTTTTATCTTTTATACTGTATTTTTTTATTTTATTATTATACTTTAGGTTTTAGGGTACATGTGCAAATGTGCAGGTTTGTTACACATGTATGCATGTGCCATGTCGGTTTACAGCACCCATTATCTTGTCAATTAGCATTAGGTATATTTCCTAATGCTGTCCATCCCCCCCGCTCCCACCCCACAACAGTCCCCAGAGTGTGAAGTTCCCCTTCCTGTGTCCATGAGTTCTCATTGTTCAATTCCCACCTATGAGTGAGAACATGTGGTGTTTACTTTCTGTCCTTGTGATAGTTTACTAAGAATGATGGTTTCCAGTTTCACCCATGTCCCTACAAAAGACATGAACTCATCATTTTTTATGGCTGCATAGTATTCTATGGTGTATATGTGCCACATTTTCTTAATCCAGTCTATCATTGTTGGACATTTGGGTTGGTTCCAAGTCTTTGCTGTTGGGAATAGTGCCACAATAAACATACCTGTGCATGTGTCTTTATAACAGCATGATTTATAGTCCTTTGGGTATATACCCAGTAATGGGATGGCTGAGTCAAATGGTATTTCTAGTTCTAGATCCCTGAGGAATCGCCACACTGACTTCCACAATGGTTGAACTAGTTTACAGTCCCACCAACAGTGTAAAAGTGTTCCTATTTCTCCACATCCTCTCCAGCACCTGTTGTTTCCTGACTTTTTAATGATCGCCATTCTAACTGGTGTGAGATGTTATCTCATTGTGGTTTTGATTTGCATTTCTCTGATAGCCAGTGATGATGAGCATTTTTTCATGTGTTCTTTAGTTGCATAAATGTCTTCTTTTGAGAAGTATTTGTTCATGTCCTTTGCCCACTTTTTGATGGGGTGGTTTGTTTTGTTCTTGTAAATTTGTTTGAGTTCATTGTAGATTCTGGATATTAGCCCTTTGTCAGATGAGTAGGTTGTGAAAATTTTCTCCCATTTTGTAGGTTGCCTGTTCACTCTGATGGTAGTTTCTTTTGCTATGCAGACGTTCTTTAGTTTAATTAGATCCCATTTGTCAATTGTGGCTTTTGTTGCCATTGCATTTGGTGTTTTAGACATGAAGTCCTTGCCCATGCCTATGTCCTGAATGGTATTGCCTAGGTTTTCTTCTAGGGTTTTTATGGTTTTAGGTCTAACATGTAAGTCTTTAATCTATCTTGAATTAATTTTTGTAAAAGGTGTAAAGAAGGGATCCAATTTCAGCTTTCTACATATGGCTAGCCAGTTTTCCCAGCACCATTTATTAAATAGGGAATCCTTTCCCCATTGCTTTTTTTTGTCAGGTTTGTCAAAGATCAGATAGTTGTAGATATGTGGCATTATTTCTGAGGGCTCTGTTCTGTTCCATTGATCTATGTCTCTGTTGTGGTACCAGTACCATGCTGTTTGGTTACTGCAGCTTTGTAGCATAGTTTGAAGTCAGGTAGCATGATGCCTCCAGCTTTGTTCTTTTGGCTTAGGATTGACTTGGCAATGTGGGCTCTTTTTTGGTTCCATATGAACTTTAAAGTAGTTTTTTCCAATTCTGTGAAGAAAGTCATTGGTAGCTTGATGGGGATGGCATTGAATCTATAAATTACCTTGGGCAGTATGGCCATTTTCACGATAGTGAGTCTTCCAACCCATGAGCATGGAATATTCTTCCATTTGTTTGTATCCTCTTTTATTTCATTGAGCAGTGGTTTGTAGTTCTCCTTGAAGAGGTCCTTCACATTACTGTATTTTTACTGCACTTTTTCTATGTTTAGATACACTAATACTTAAGATCATGTTACTACTGTCTATAACATTCAGTACAGTAACATGCTGTATAGGCTTATAGCCTACAAACAATAGCTAGACCACATAACCTAGGTGTGTAGAAGGCTCTACTCTCTAGGTTTGTGTAGGTACGCTCTATGACATTTACAGAATGACGAAATAGCCCAATGACACATTTCTCAGGATGCATCCACATTGTTAAGTGACATATGATGTAATTATGATCTTCAATAATGACAAATTTTTTAAAAGTAGGGCAACACATGTTTACCAGCTTCCTCACACATCTCTTCTTTTGACCCCAACATAAAAACACCACAGCTGAGATATAAGCTCAATAAGGCAAAGCTACACACTTTGTAGTCACTTACACCACTCTAACAACCAAAAGAAAATGAAACTCCAGCTAATTTACTCCCTGGTATAGGAATAGAGAAGGTAACCAAGAATAAATTCATCTAAATATTCCTTTTGTTAAGGCCTGTCCTTTGTTTCCACATAATCTGTAAGTGAAAACTCTATCAAAATGGATCATTTAAAAAGGGTTTCTACTCTTAACAAAACATAACAATATAAACTTATGCTGTTTTGCATAGAGAACTTTGTCCAAATTTTCTACTGAGTAGCCAGGAGAAATTTAATGACAATGAAACAATATGATGATTGACTACAGAAATAATAGCTTTTCTGTAGAAAAAATACATACTTAGTGAGCTGCCCTTTATTCTTGTTGTTGTCAATTATAAATCACAGCTGCCAGTTTTCTGATTCCGTAGTTCTCATAGTGGACATTATTAGTAACATCTTTCAAGTCCTGCATGCGTGTTCTGTCATAAACAAACAGAAAGAGTTTGCTTCTATTAATAGCTAGGGGAAAAAAGCTAAAAAAGCTTTAATATAAATTCAAAATATTACCAAAATAAAAATTTCGGACTTAAAATGAACAAAAAACTATTGTTAAGGAAGGTGGCATTCATCTGTTTTCATTTACACTTAAAGTAGACCAATAAATAAAAAGCCAGTTTAGATTCCATAGAGATTTTAAGACCCATAAATCTCCCAAAGCAGTTACTGAAGGATGACCTTTCTGTGAAAGAGTATTCATCTTTATATTATCTATTTAAATACTAGACGACAGTGTAGATCAGATACTAATAAGGCTCATAAAATCTAAAAGAAACTACCTTTTAGCAATATTACTAAGGTAATATATGAGTTTTTATGAATACATAATAATACATTTCAGATCACATATCAAGTTGTTTTCAAACTAGGGAATTTTAGAGTAAATTTCTGTTTCTTCAAACTGTCTAGGTGAATGTGGTATTTTGGTTAAACATATTTTTGCTTACAGCATTTCTATCATACACAAAATCAATACATATGAGATAAATCTACAATACATATGGGATGATGTCATCATTATTTAATAATTCAAGACACTGAAGATACTCTTAGCTGCTCTATGGATACCCTTTACCAATGTAGTGTTCTTGGATGTACATGGTGTGTCAATACTCTGTATTGTCAATCCTCCCTCTTCTCATCATCTATTCTATCTCAAACTTCCTATATCTACCATCATTCATCTTCACCACTTTACTAAAACTCCGTTCTGGGAGACAAACATAAAGGTGTATTGTTGGTTGGGTGCAGTGGCTCACTCCTGTAATCTCAGCACTTTTGGAGGCTGAGGCGGGAGGATTGCCTGAGCTCAGGAGTTCGAGACCAGCCTGGCCAAAATGGTGGAACCCCACTTCTACTAAAAATACAAAGATCAGCTGGGTGTGGTGGCGAGCACCTGTATTCCCAGCTACTTGGGAGGCTGAGGCAGGAGAATCACTTGAACCCAGGAGGTGGAGGTTGCAGTGAGCCAAGATTGCACATAGCACTCCATCCTAGGTACAAGTGTGAGACTCTGTCTTAAAAAAAAAGTGTATTGTACTGTTTTTATCATTCCTTACATCCAGAAAACCTTTACCGTTACTTCACAATCCAGCTTCTTGAATCTCCCCCTTTATGAATAAAATGTGATATTCAATTACTCTGATTCATATCGTACTGACATTTCCATGCAATTCTCTGATAGTTCACTCTCCTTAGCCCTATGTCTGGGTTTTCCAAAAATCTCATCTCCCAGACTCTGACCCTTGATGAATTCATGTTCTCTTGTAGCCACAACAGTTACTTCTACAGCTCTACCACTCCACTTCGGGCAAGTCAGGCAGCTCCCTACTCCTGGCATATCTGGTGATTGACAGTGAACCGTTCATGTTAATTTGTCAATCTCTCATCAAAGAGTTCAACTGCTTTGGAAACCTTTTTCCCAGCCTTGACATCAAAGAATTCCACCCATGACCATTTTCTCCTTGGTTTATTTTTGGTACAAGTGTATCATTTATTTTTTTACAAGTATATTTCATAGGTGACATCATACCTCTTCAACTAAAAGCTCCCATTTACAAGGAACATGTCATTACATTTCTGTCCCAATGCAGACAGCAGATAATAGGAATTTTTTAAAAATTGGTAACTCAAGATTGAAGCTGAGATATGATAAACACTTTTTGGAATAACTTATTTTTACCAGTTTCTCTAAGTGGAGAATATTAAGAACAAACACCTATGCCAATATAAAAAAAGTTTATGTAATTTTGTTGTTGTTGCGATAAGTCAGGGACCCTGACTGGGGTAACTATGGGTCACACGGAATTTCCTGTGGTTTCTAAAACCCATCTTGATATACAAGAAGATAATCTGTGCTAATATCCTGTTCTAAAAAAAGTGCTACATAACATTTTATTTTTTATTTGTATTTTTAATTTTAAGTTGACAAGTAAAATTATGTTTTTATCATGTACAACATGCTATTTTGAGATATATATCTCAAATGATAAAAACGTAATTTTACTTGTCAATTTAAAATTTAAAATACAAATAAAAAGTAAAATGTTACATGCACACATATGCACTGTGGAGTGGCTAAATCAAGCTAATTACCATATGCATTACTTCACATAGTCATCATTTTTGCGGTAACAACATTTTAAAATCTCATCATTTTTCAATACATTGTATTGTTTTTACCTATAGTCATCATGTTGTACAATAGATTTATTGAACTTCTTCTAACTGTAATTTTGTATTCTTTTACTAACATCTTCCCAATGCTTCTTCCACTCTACCAAAGTTACTTGTTGACATTTTTTTATTCACTTACTCTCTCTAGCCACTCTGAGCAATCACTGCTATGTTGGCTACAGTCTTGTACTTCACAAAAATTTAATGGGAAAAATTAAAGTTCTGAGAGCAGGAAAATCACCTTAACTTGAAGAGGATCTCCTTAGACACTTAACCACACTTCTCATCTTTCATGCACCTCAGATTAGCATCAGGAATTAGTTCAAGAGGGTTTGTTCTTGGATTTGGAGGAAAGTTTAATATTAATATTAGGATGGTGGAGTTTTTTTGGGTCTTGGGTTTTTTTTGTTTGTTTGTTTGTTTTTGTTTGTTTGTTTGTTTGTTTGATGGAGTTTCGTTCTTTTTACCCAGGCTGGAGTGCAATGGCATGATCTCGGCTCACTGCAACTTCCGCTTCCCGGGTTCAAGCGATTCTCCTGCCTCAGCCTCCCGAGTAGCTGGGACCACAAGCACATGCCACCACACCCCACTAAATGTTTGTATTTTTGGTACAGACGGGGTTTCACTGTGTTAGCTGGGATGGTCTCAATCTCCTGACCTCGTGATCTGTGCACCTCGGCCTCCCAAAGTGCTGGGATTACAACCATGAGCCGCCCCACTGAGCAAGGCTGGGGCATTTTTAAGAAGTCAGCCAGTTCGAGTACTTTGGAAAAAGCAGCGTCCTGTGGGATGAAGAACCCAATAATGAAAGGCAAGACTTTGTTACACAATGTGTGGAGCTCAAAGCCCTGTGAACTGCACTGGTCACAGATCCATGACGCTGGCCCTGATGACAGGTATAGAAGAGATAATCCTCAATAAAGAAACAAGCCGTTTTCTTGTTTCTTTACCTTCTCCTAAAAGATAGAAAAGTAGATGTTCAACAATGCCAGTTTTGAACTGAGGAGGCAGTTCAAAAGGAGGCAGTTTGAATCCTGAAGTGAAAGAAGCGAGAGTGCAGAAAAACTCCTTTGTTTTCTACCTGTGCTGAGCTCAGACTCTGGGTATTGTTGAGAGAGCACCACCTTTTGAAAAGTCTGCAAAAAAAGAAATGGAGTGGAAGACCTAAGCATTTATGGAGACATCAGAGGAGGGCACAGACCCACCATCACATGAACAGGGGGCACAGACACACCCTCTGCACTGAGTTAGGACAATGACCTTATGTTTGTGGGATATTTCTACATTTTCCCTCCCAGTAGTCTAAATTCGTAGTCCTAATAATAACTTTGATGAATCAACATAAATTTGATCACACGACGTGCACGGTGGCTCACGCCTGTAATCCCAGCACTTTGGGAGTCTGAGGCAGGCAGATCACAATATAAGGGGATCGAGACCATCCTGGCTAATACAGTGAAACCCAGTCTCTACTAAAAATGCAAAAAATTAGCCGGGCGTGGTGGCAGGCACCTGTAGTCCCAGCTACTCAGGAGGCTGAGGCAGGAGAATGGCATGAAACTGGGAGGCAGAGCTTGCAGTGATCTGAGATAGTGCCACTGCACTCCAGCCTAGGCAACAGAGCGAGACTCTGCCTCAACAACAACAACAAAAAGAAATAAAAATTTGATCACGCAATCCAGTTTATGACAGAAAATAGTTTCTGTGTTCCACTTAAACCAGGAGAAAATATTATAGAGGGAGATTTGAGTGCAAAAAAAAACGCAAGAGGTTTGAAGGAAAGATAAAGGCTATTCTATCTGTTGAATAAAATGTCTAGGAGGCCATTGATTTGGACTAGGCTCCTCCACTAAGTCTTACAGACCAAACTAATATGCAGTTGAAATACAGTAGGTAAGCGTTAATTAATTGCTGGAGGCTCTGTAACCAATTAACCAATTAAGCTGTAACCAATGATGTTGTCTCCACTGTACTTCTGTTTCCCATAAATGCTGTTAGGCCATGTCATTGGTTGGCATTGTCTGAAACTGCTCTGCTTTGCAGGGTTGCCCGATTCTTCAATCATTTTTGTTTTGTTTTGATATGTTTCATTTTGTTGTTCTTTACCCAAATAAGCCCAGTTAAAATTTAAACGTGTCTAAGGATATTTCCATGAAACATGAGAAAAGGACACAGAAAAGATGATTGGTCTGGTTTGTGTTAATTAAGTGCTTGTTGAAAATAATTCACCACTTTTTAAAAGAAACCAAGTGGTCACACAAAGTGAGAGGCCTCTGTAAATATTTGAATAAAGGAGTTTAGTTAATCTGCATCTCTCCTACCCCACAAATTTGGACAACTTTGAGTCACAAAAAATCACCAGTTGTTCTGTGGACCAAATCACATGAGCTCTAGAACACAAGCTCCATCCAAAGTAAGTGGGAATTGCCTTTTCCATGCAAAAAGTGCCACGCAAAGCCATTCCATGCCACCAGCTTTATGGAGCATCAAAGTTACATTTTCCACAAAAAACACCCCCTCCACTTTCCCAGAAAGACCATGCACCCCTAATGTCTGGTGATTCAGCCAAGGCATGTTATAGGAGCATGTTCCTGAAATCTAGAGCATAAATGAATTGTATTAAAGCCTTCTACCCTCTCTAGTAGAGACGTTAGTTGCTGCTTACAGGTCTTTTTGGAGTGAATGCTGTTGTCATTCCCTTGAGACTCAAGCCTGTCAAATATACCAGACTCTGGCCCTCTCTCTTCTGTTCCTATCATCTCCCATTGTCATTTCCTTCTTCTTCCCTGCAGATTCGATCTCTGGATCTTCTCCACCCCAAATGCTGTCATTATCATCAATGACCTACGCAGGATTTTTGTGCTCTATTTTGAATATGTATTTTTGTGTGTATGTATATTTAAAATTGCTTATATATCTATATATAAAATGGCTTATATACACCTATTATTATAGATTATAATAATGTATGTGTATAATAATATAAACAACATATTGTATGTTTTATATACATATTTTTGTAATTGTGGGAGTGGCATCCCTTTACCTTTGCCATATTCTATCGGTTAGAAGTAAGTCACAAGTCCCATTCACACTCAAGGGGAGAGTATTACACAAATACTTGAACACTAGGAGATAGAAATAATTGGAGATCAACCTAGGGACTCTTTGTCAAAGTAAGCTTGTGCAAAGTTAATTGTGTTTTCCAGGCTTTTAAATATACTCCCACTGTAATCTGAATGTTTGTGACTGCCCCCATCACCGAAAATTCATATGTTGAAACCTGATCACCAATGTCATTAAGTTAGGATTTAGGGCCTTTGGAAGGTGATTAGGTGATAAAGGTGGAATTTTCATAAATGGGATTAGTGCTTTCATAAAATAAGCCTGAGAGAGGCCTTTTTCTGTAAATGGCCAAGTAGTAAATATTTCAGGATTTGCAAGTCAAATGGCCAAATCAAGGATATTATGTAGGTACTTATATAACAAGGGAGAAAAAAGTCCACTCATATTTATTGATGAAATTCAAAATACAATACTAATTGAGTATAATTATTGATAATGAGAAGTATTAAATCATCATTATAATACCAATAATTATTATTACAGACAGGGGCTCAAAGTTAGTGTTTCCTATCATCAAAGTCATTTGCTAATGCTCATCTGTTAATGACCTGTAATGCAATTTTATTTATTTCATCTTTGAAAATATCTTTCCATAAAGATAGGAGATGCCAAATGGCTAATATTAATCTGTGAGTATATGATTTGGGGCATATTCATTCATGGAAGACATTCATGGATTCCAGTAGGTTCATCTCTTTATGTTTGCTTTTAGCATGTCATTACATTGTGAATTAGTCACTTTAAAGTGAGGCTTAGTTTGAAGCTCCTCAATTGCATAGTTAAGTAGATTTTGAAATATGAAAATTGCTTTTGCCCTTGCATTAAGTTTTTAACACCCTGCTGGTACTGTAGTTCAAGTTCAGAAAATATATCTGCTGAAAATTTCTGTGGGATTGGAGAATTGCTTCTTTTAACTTTTGACAGCACAGGCAGTGCACAGGGCAGCTTAATATTACTACGATTCTAGCAGTGTTAGCTGTCATCAAAATGACTTTACTACAGTACAAGTTTATATATAAACATTGTTTTGCCTTGTAATTTTGGGCTGAATTTGTTAAAAAGCATTATCCCATCTGAAACAAAAGCTAACTTCCAAAGCCATTCAGTGTTTGATCATAGTAATTGAGGGCAGTTCTTCCCCTTCAAAAAAAATTTCCATCTCAGCCCAGAGTTAAAAAAAAAAAACACAACTTGTCAGTGTTAAGTCATTAAACTGCTGTGTGATCCCTCTTGTCAGGACCTTCAGCTTCTAATTTCTGTCAAAAATTTGTAAAAGTGATGATGGTTGGTCCACCAGAGCAAATTAAGTCCACTGTTGACGTTACTGTCCAATAACACCTGATACCATCAAATATTTTCCACAAATTATCTGTTGATGAATAATATAATAAATAACAATAGGCTTACATTCATCACAAGTTTTTAAACTTGTTCAGCTAAGCCTCTTTCTTTCCTTCTCATAATTTCACCCTCACTAGTTGTAACATATCTTAGCAGATTTAGCTTCAGGTTGTAATGAATTATTGTTTTTTCAACTTCTTAGAAAATACTCTACTTCTAGGCCGGGCACGGTGGCTCATGCGTATAATCCCAGTACTTTGGGAGGCCGAGGCGGGCAGATCAACTGAGGTCAGGAGTTCGAGACCAACCTGGCCAATATAGTAAAACCCCCATCTCTACTAAAAACACAAACATTAGCTGAATGTGGTGGTGCATGGCTGTAATCCCAGCTACCTGGGAGGCTGAGGCAGGAGAATTGCTTGAACCTTGGAGGCGGAAGTTACAGTGAGCCGGGATTGTGCCACTGTACTCCAGCCTGGGCAAGACTCCGTCTCAAAAAAAAAAAAAAAACTGGTGACAGAGACTCGAATCTTCATTCCTTATGTTAATAGTTTGAATGCTTATCAACTGAGCTGCATGAATCAATCTAGCTGGGGCACACACATATATTCCACTGACTCATTTGGTAGGTGCTGTCCTAATCTGTGAATCTCCTTTGAATTCTCCTCTTGGCAGAGAGAGTTCCATTTTAAAGGGACAAGATAATCGCTAAAGCTCCAAAATGCTCTGTTTTCCTCCCTCCTGTCTTCCTTGTCTTCCATCTCTTTATGAGTCTAGATCAAGAGCTGTAATGTTCTCTAGAAAAAGTAACTGAAGGTATTTTCTCCTTCTTCACTCATTTTCCTTCCTTTTCAAACTTGTGTAAATCATAGGAACTGCTTGAGCTCCTTTCCAGTGGTTGACTTTTAAAGTGGAAGAACTTGTGGCACTTTCCTCTGTCACAGATGCACAATCTAACATTAAGTCAAATGCTTTAGAAAGCCTAAAATGAGCATGAAATAAATATATTTACTCATGGTCCCTTCTCCTTTGATCTTGCTTGAATTTTTCCCTTGACTTGAGTTCCCATGAGGCAACGAGGCTCCAAGCCAAATACAGTGAGGTTATGAAGAGCAAGAGAAAAAGACTGTCAAATCAGTGCTTCCATCAAAGCTGTTACTCACTGTCTGAGTGGCTGTGAGTGGAATCAAAGGCCAAATAAAAATCCAAGAAATGAACAACTTTTTTTTCTTTAATTAAAAGGAAAATCTAAATTCTACCACAAATACCAAAGTATACTCCGATAGAAGGAAATCAAGGACAGTTTTCATGGGCTCTGTGGCTTAGTTGGTTAAAGTGCCTGTCTAGTAAACAGGATGATCCTGGGTTCAAATCCCAGCGTGGGCCTTGACTGGCAACGTGGGCAGGACTTCCTGCCCACTCTTAAAACTTGAGATTTTCTGCCGTTCCTTTCTACCATCGAGGATCCTCCGCCCCTGATTTTGGATGTAATAGGTGGTATCCAAAGGCTTTGGAAACAAACTGGAACTGTACATCCTCCCAACATAGGACTACATAAAAATAGCAAAGACCTGGACGATAATTATAGTATCCTGCCCTTTTTTTTTTTTTTTTTTTTTTTTTTTTTTTGCTTAAAAAAAGATAAGCCATATCTTCCATTGGGATTTTCTCTGCAATGTCGTTTCAAGTATTCCAATTTTATATAAAGGGTCAAGAACAATGAATTGAAGTTTAGAGAGGGAACATATACTGTGGGCATGGATTTTAATACAATACTGGTCAGTACTCTTGTTATTATAATTCAACAATAGGTATGTGAAGAGTTAGAATGTCTTCAATTCTCCAAATTTGTAAAATGTCAATTATGAATTATCTGTAATTATGAATGCTGATTATAGATACTACAATTATATGTACTATGAATGTCTATTTAATATTGATGAAGGTCAGCTATATAATTTACAGGCCCAGTGTAAAATGAAAATACAGGGCCCCTTATTCAAAAAGCAGGGGCAAGTGTCATCAAAGGTGCTAAAATACAAAGCTTTTTCCTTTCAGCCGCTCTTTGTTCGGCCTGTCACGGTATTTTTCATTTTCTGTCTAATGTCACTCTAATTAAGAAAAAATAAAATAAAATTGTAAGTATCAAAATGAATTTTACAGTTCATCTTTATTTCACACATCAAAATTCATGGGGCATTGCTATTGCTTTATTATATATGAAGAAGCAAAGGAAGTCAGACATGAAATTCCTTTGCTCATGTGCCATGCTCTTTTGCTCCCCGGAATATCAATTACTAAACATAAATTAAGAGATGCAGTTCGTATGAAATTTTAAGACTGCAAAGGTAGATCGCTGGTAGATTCTCCTCTGAAAAGGAAAACTTGCCAAAACCCAGAATTGAACCAGTGTCCTTTAGATGTTCAGGCTAATGCCCTCCTAACGGAGCTATCTCAGCTTACTGCAGACTACAAACTTTATTCAATTTCTCTTTCAATACTTCGATTGTTTCCAACTTTTTAGCTTTCAGGTTTCTTAAGTGCTTTTATTATACAATGTATTTACCCACTAAGAAAGACTTAGAACTTATTGACTCCTATGTGTGATGGCTGAATAGAATTCCTTGGCAGTGTGGGATGGATACGTGGAGGAGGGAGACAGAATATACGTGACAGGAATTAAGAAAAAATAAAACTTCCTGCCATTCAACATCCTGTTGGTTGAGCCAGACATGACAAAGAAAATTTTAAAATTAATAATAAAAATAAAAAATAAAATGTGGTGGCGTTCTTTGTTTTTCTCTTCTTTTTGTCTTTGATAAATCTTTAAGATGTGGAGAACTGGAACCCAAGGTTAATTTCCATTAATGTATGGTCAGGTTTCTGTCTCCTGGTGATGATTTCGAGTGATATATTAATCCTTTGTTTTATCCTCTTCCATCTAGTCTTTGCCATAGTCTTTTGCCCTGGGTGGTGCAGAAGTTTATGGCATACAAATGGAGTAGCACTAAAGGAAGTCCTTTGGATCATGTATACAATTAAAGTGTGTGACAAAAGACGGGGTGGTTGTTGGTGAGTAGCTAAAGAGCAGCAACATTTTCAGGAAATGAAACCAAGACAGCACACATTTTAAGTATGCATTCTACCACTGAGCAACACTCTCGTGATAGCCAAGCTCTCTTGGAGATACAGCTTGATATATTTCCAAAGGCATAAAATGCAATAATTTGAACCTCATCAAAAATTTAAAAATCCTTGTTCATCTTTCAGGCATATAGCTCAGTGGTAGAGCACATGCTTTGCGTGCATGGGGTCCAGAGTTCAATGCCCAGCACTTCCACGGTTTTGTTTATTCGATTTCCCCAAGTACTTTTATAGCACACATACCTTCAGTAACGCAATGCGGAATCCTCTTCCTACTTTATGCCTTCAGTTCCTTTTTTTTTTTTTTTTTTTGAACTACTCACACGGAAATTAAGCATGAAGAAACAAAAGAAAACAAATGCTTATTCAACATCATTAATGCAATAACACTAACCAGCTTTTCAGCTATTCTTTCTTTCTACAATGTTACTTAGGAGAACGAAGAGAAACAAACAAGAAGAAAAAAAAAGAAAGTTGTGGACTTTTTTTTTTTCCATAATAGCCAATCCTAAAGACACTAGCAGTGGGAATTATTTGGGTATTATCCTAAAGACACTAGCAGTGGGGAAAATTAGGATGGTTTTCCAGCCATCCCAGGAAAAACACTTTGGATAACAAATCGAATGCCTTGGACACAGACTATTTATAAACCTTTATCACATACCTGGAATAGAACACAGAAATTTGAATAAGGACTCTTGCATCTCGTGAAGGAGCTTGAAAAAAGAAAACAATTAAAGGAAGTCCCACCACCAACGTGCTTTAATTTTGAAGACAAAATAGTGTTCATTACCTGTGATGGAGAACATTTGTCTTTCGGATAAATTCAATTGCTGGAGAGAATTTTTTCCTCTCTTCCTTCTTCCTTCTATTCAGTTTTCTAATCCAGAGCTTCTGCATCCACTAATAGGTGTCCCAGGTTCCTAGAACTGTGCCTGTCTATGATACACACCCTCTTTTTTATTTTCATACTCATTATGGAAGTGATGAAGCATCCCAGGGACAGAACAGCTATGAACTATGCTCTTTCCCTGCTGGCCAATCTAATTCTATTAGCTGTGTGCTATCCAGGACTTCCTCACGTTTTTTCATTTGTTGATGGCACTGTGAACATTGATGGCACTCTAAAAGCTGGAGGGCTCTCCAGCTTTATTCTTTGGAACATCTATATGCACAGCAAGCTTTCCTGTTGTGATAGCTTTGCTCAGTCACCCGTCCTGGCTTTGCTGTTCTGCGTTTGTTGTTGCCCTGTTTATTCCTCTAGTCTGGGAAAACGTCAATTGATTAAAGTTAATAAAATTTTGAAGCTTTTTTAAAAAAAATACTTTGTGAACATAGTCCTTAAGGGAGGATTAGAGATGAAGGTGTGGAACCAAAATTGAGGACAATCTCAGAGCTCGTGATGCATTAACGAGGATTGAGAGTCAGCTGGAAAATGGATGTTGTTACAGCGTCTGACAAATACAGTGTGAATTCAACTTGCTGAAGGCTGCCTCTGGACTGAGGGGCACTTTATCTGAGTCAGTATTGCGGGAGAAAGCAGAAGTGTGGCAAACACAGCTCAATCGGAAGAACTCTGGACTAAAGATCTAGACTAAAATCAGGGATCCTTCTCCATGACTGAACAGTCCTCAATGTTAGAATTTTCTGCTTTTTGCTGGTGGAGGAAAGTAGCTTTCATGCAGTTTGCTTATGAATGGAGCTTGGAGCAGGCTAACAGGAATGGGAAAGTCTGAGGATAAGAAACTGTGTCATTTGGACTGTAATCTTAGTGTCTTAGTATACTGTTATAAGTGTATTAGGACACTGTTAGCGGCCAAACAGTATCCAATTCAGTGATTTCATGAAAGTAGAGGAATGTAATCCAGCGATCTTTATCCAACCAACAGAAAATGAAACCAACAAACTGAAAACGAAGTGATATTTTATATATAAGCCAACAGGACCCGATTGCGGGCGGGGGGAGTAGCTCAGTGGTAGAGCGCGTGTTTCTCAGGTATGAGACCCCGGGTTCCGCCCCCAGCTCTTCCAGCCATTCATTTTCTTCATTCTCCTTTCTCATTCTTTGCATGTGTTTGTCACGTTTCCTCTGCTCCTATTAAAAGAGGAGAGTGTCAAATGTGTTGCTTTTAATACTATGCTATTTATTTGGGCAGTCATCTGTGGCTTTTTATAAAACTTAGCATGAGAAGAATATATTGCTAACGTGACTGAAACAAGCAGACATTGAAACGGGGGCACAGATTACTCCACAAGGGGTTCTTCTTTATATTTTTTCCAGACACAAATATCTTTTAAATTATGTTGATTAATGTTAAAACTTTCCAGGCTTACATCAAAGCTGTGTGTGGGTCGTGGTATTATCATTTCTAACTGTATGTAGATATCGACTTGTAGCCCAGCGTAAACAAAATCATAAATGGATACATTTTCCATTAGGATCTCCTTGGCAGGAAGCACGAACCCTGCAGTCACATTACAGACCATGCACTTTGAGTTCCGTTTGGTGGTATCACTAAAGAGCCAGACTGAAAAAGAATGGAAATAAGAAAAAATAGGCAGCTCAGAGAAAATTTTCCTTGCATCTATGTTTTATGAGCATTAGGTCGTCTAAGGCCGAGGAGCAGAAAATCTTGCCACTGGTTGCCTTATGCCTGTCTCCTCAGGGCTCCTCTAATCGCCGCCTCTGCCACTGAGAATTGAATTGTGAGCAACAGAGGGGCTGGGCATCAGGTCCCAAGTTTTTCTGGGTGAGTTAGTAGGTAAAGGTTGTCTAAATGTAAGACGGCACTCAGCGCTTTGCCTTGTGAACGCTTAAAACATAATTTGGATGACTGAAGACAGCCAGCTCTCGTTCTCTGGAATAGCTTACAGCCTACAGCAAGCGATCTACCAATAGGTTTTAAAAGTTAGGTCTTGGCCGGGCACGGTGGCTCAAGCCTGCAATCCCAACACTTTGGAAGGCGGGTGGATCACTTCAGGTCAGTAGTTCGAGACCAGCCTGGCCAAAATGGTGTAAACCTCTTCTCTACTAAAAATCTAAAAAATAGCCGGGCGTGGGGGCCAGCGCCTGTAATCTCAGCTACTCGGGAGGCTAGGCGGAAGAATCGCTTGAACCCGGGAGGTGGAGGTTGCGGTGAGCTGAGATTGCACCCCTCCAGCCTGGGCGACAAAGAGAGACTCCGTCTCAAAAAAAAAAAAAAACTTAGGTCTTGGGTTTTGGCAGCAGTTATTTTTATTGCACGTTAAATCGACTTTCACAGAAAATGTACACAAAATATGTAATAGAAGACACCAGATAACTCCCCACTGTTCCCCAAACCAAAACATCTAGCTGAAGTAAAAATCTCAGAAGCATTGCCAAATAGCATATTTAAATTCTTTGCCTTCTACGTTTCCTAGATGAACTTCAGGGTTTTTTGTTCTTGAATCTTTAAATGAATTAATAATACTTCACACCTCACTGTACCAAAGGTCCCAAAGGCAGGTGTGGCCAAAAGTGTGTGGATGAGGAATGAGACTAGATAAAGTTGCTTGAATTTCTAGAAAGAAACACTTGTTAAAGCGTCAGTAAAAATCGTGGTATATCATTGTTCTGCACCTTCTTTACCGTACAAATCGTGTGTTGGTGAATGTATCAAAATCGATACCAGTTTTCTTTGTCAAAGCCTTTGCATGCTACCTTTTGTATTAGAAAATGATGTTTTAAATGTGAAGTTGAAATTCCAAATATAGCATCAAATTTCCTTCGTTTGAAAACACTAACAGCATGCTCCTACTTCCTTAAGGAGCAGGAGAGGCAGCAGGGATGAACCACAAGTTCAGTTTTCTCTGAGACTCAAACCCAGGACAGAGGTTTTAACCAGCTAAGTCAAAGAGTCCCCTGGCAGGGCTATCCCCATCAGGTATGTTACGGTCTTGCTGCTGTCTGAATTATTTCTGGGCAAAGACAAAATGATAGACCTTCTTTCTCTTTGACCCTCATTTCCTTGACTCCTGATTGGCCCACAGAGTCGCCAAATCAGTGAAAAACAGCTTGGACCACCTTCCATTTTGCCAAGCATGGATTCTCAGGGCATCTTTTACCTCTTGCTGTTTATAACCCCACAGTATTTGGTGTGGAGCCCTCAACACATCTCTCAGGCAGCTATCAAAAACCATGAAAGACAAAACATCCCCATGAAGCAGTAGAACTCTGGCCATTGTAATCCATGAGGAAATCCATATTTTGGACACCCTTTTCCAAGACAAGGGAATAGCTAAGCCCTATGACCTCAAAGCTTCACCCACAAACAAACCTGGCCAACGTTAACTCACTTGGCTTCAGGCTGGAGCTCCAGTGTGTTTCTCTTTCTCCAGGTAGTCTCCACCCTATCACAGATTTCCTACACCATTGCACCAGGGCCCCTGAATTTTCACTGCTTCTGGCTGTCCACACAATTAGAAATGCTAGGAGGAGAGTACAAAAGAGCAGAACTCAGAAAGTTGTCTGGGGAAATCTAGATCCAGGTGGAAGAAGAAAACAAGTCCCAAATGAAAACCTATGTGTGCGTTTCCACGCTACCCACAGAGGGGTCCGTACGGCTTTGTTCTGGATTCCCGTTGTAACTTGAAGGGAAACTTTCACAATGTCTGGAGCCCTTGATGTCCTGCAAATGAAGGAGGAGGATGTCCTTAAGTTCCTTGCAGCAAGGACCCTCTTAGGAGGCACCATTCTTTACTTCCAAATGGAACAGTACATCTATAAAAGGAAAAGTGATGGCATGTACGTCAGAAATCTGAAGAGGACCTGAGAGAAGCTTCTGCTGGCAGCTCATGCCATTGTTGCCATTGAAAACCCTGCTGATGTCAGTGTTATATCCTCCAGGAATACTGGCCAGAGGGCCATGCTGAAGTTTGCTGCTGCCACTGGGGCCACTCCAGTTGCTTCACTCCTGGAAACTTCACTAACCAGATCCAAGCAGCCTTCCAGGAACCACAGCTTCTTGTGGTTACTGACCCCAGGGTTGACCACCAGCCTTTCACAGAGGCATCTTATGTTAACCTACCTACCATCGCTCTGTGTAACACAGATCCTCCTCTGCACTATGTGGACATTGCTATTCCATGCAACAACAAAGGAGCTCACTCAGTGGGTTTGATGTGGTGGATGCTGGCCCCAGAAGTTCGGCGCATACGTGGCACCATTTCCCGTGAACACCCGTGGGAGGTTATGCCTGATCCCTGCTTCTACAGAGATTCTGAAGAGATTGAAAAAGAAGAGCAGGCTGCTGCTGAAAAGGCTGTGACCAAAGAGGAATTTCAGGGTGAATGGACTGCTCCAGCTCCTGAGTTCACTGCTACTCAGCCTGAGGTTGCAGACAGGTCTGAAGGCATGCAGGTGTCCTCTGTGTCTACCCAGCAGTTATCTACTGAAGACTGGAGCACTCAGCCTGCCACAGAAGACTGGTCTGCAGCTCACACTGCTCAGGCCACTGAATGGGTAAAAGCAACCACTGAATGATCTTGAGCTGTTCTTGCACAGGCTCTTAGACAACATGGAAATAAGGTTGATGGAAAATAAACATCAGTTTCTAAAAGGAAAGGAAGAAAAAAGAAAGAGAAAGAAAGAAATAAAGAAAGAAAGAGAAAGGAAGGAAGGAAAAGAAAAGAAAACAAAACAAAACAAAACAAAAAAGAAAAGAAAAAGAATAAAGTAAACCTAAGTGTATGCTGTCACAGTGACTGCTCTAGCAAACTCTTCAGTGGATCATCATGATCAGGAAACTCAGCAGCGACTTTGTCTCAGGGAAGCTGCAGTTCCGTTCCTGAGACCTACAAAGAAACACATAGGAGGCATTTAAGTTTAAGCGACTTAAACTTTTGTTACAGCCTCCTTACTCTTACCCCATGCTCCTGGAGAGATTCCGAAACCTCAACAATCACAATGCCACAAATAATAGACACTTTCCTCCTGTTGTTAAATTTTGGGGTGTCCAAATATGTCCACATAGATTTTAGGAGGTAATCCTAAAGCTTTGTGTCTTCTCTTTTACTTTTAATTTTAGCTCTAATATTTTTCTTATTTGTGCAAAATCTGTATCTTCCTGAATATGTGAATAAATTATGTATCAACTTCTTGGTTCCTTCCCAACTTTTGTCTCCTGTCCCAGCCCCCACTAGAATTAACTGAGTGAGGCTCAGTTGGGGCTGGAAAGTCACTGAGATGGGCGTTTAGAGGCAAGGCGACATTTATAACATAGCCAACTAGAAACAACCTCCAATAAAGAGTCAAAAGGTTTTAGACTGGCATGCAGTGTTTCCTGAGCCTGAGGAGCTGCCCTGAGAACTTGACTGGTGTAGCCGTTTGTAACTTACAGCTCTATAGTGGACTGATAATCACTGGATAGGGGAAAGATGGGGATATTTACAATTGAAAGGTCTCCCTCAGATGATTATCACCCAGGCTTGAGAAAGTCAACCTAGAAAGTGAAGCTGCAGGAACTGTAGTGAGCTGAGTTCTGGGGGAAATTTAGCTAGGAGGAAGCAGTGGAACCGAATCAACGGGAATGGGAGAAAGTGGAGGTGACGGTGACGAGAGATGGTGAAGAAAACGAGTGGGGAGATAGGAGGAGGCAGGTGGTTGCAGAAGAGGAAGGGACGAAGGAGAGAGCTTGAAGCCAGATCTTTACAGAGGTCTAAGATTTGGATGGCCCTGAAAGTGCCCACATTGCCAATGTCTCCTCGGCTCCTCTATAATGTTTTGTTTTGAGAAGGATTGTCGCTCTGTCGCCCAGGCTGCAGTGCAGTGGTGGAATCTCGATTCATTGCAACCTCCGCCTCCCGAGTAGCTGGGATTACAGGCGAGCGCCACCGTGCCCAGCTAATTTTCCTATTTGTAATAGAGACAGGGCTTCACCACAGTTTCAAGCTCCTGGCCTCAGGTGATCTGCTCACCTCGGCCTCCCAATGTGCTAGGATTACAGGGGTGAGCCGCCACGCCTGGCCCCTCGGCTCCTCTTTGGCTGTAGGAAACCAGAAGGTCTTTTCCTCCCAAGGGCGATGAACTACAAGCTTCTGTTCCACAGGAAAACATAACCTTTTTTGTCCAAGACTGACACTGCTTTGAGAGTGACCAAGCGGCTTTTTCCATCTCTGAAAATAATTTTCTCAACTGTGGATTTTGAAAGCCTCGGAGTTTCGCCAGAAGCATCTTTCTTTCGAACAAAATTCTAAACATTCCTTCTTTAGAGAAAGCTGGGATCACAGCGCTCCCATGACTAGTAATAGGACCCACCTTTTGCCACCCAACCAAGATTCTGAGAGTGGTGGAAATGTAGGGGGAATGAGAAAATGAAAATGAGAAAGAAATTTTCTCCAGAGTCTGTAGTCTGTCAGATATGGGTAGAGTGAGGGCGGCAGGGAGGAGAGAAATCTAACGGATGTTTTCCAAGGGCGATTTTTTTTTTCTCTTTCTTTTTTTCTCCCCCTGACTTCTGACTTTTTTATTTATTTTATTTTTTTTTTTTTTTGAGGCAGAGTCTTGCTCTGTCGCCCAGGCTGGAGTGCAGTGGCGCGGTCTTGGCTCCCTGCAAGCTCCTCCTCCTGGGTTCACACCATTCTCCTGCCTCAGCCTCCTGAGTAGCTGGGACTACAGGCGCCTGCCACCACGCCCAGCTAATTTTTTGTATTTTCAGTAGAGACGGGGTTTCACCGTGTTAGCCAGGATGGTCTCCATCTCCTGACCTCGTGATCCACCAGCCTTGGCATCCCAAAGTGCTGGGATTACAGGCATGAGCCACCTGACTTCTTTATAGTCATGAGAAAGGGCAGCAAAGGAGAACGAGTCTTCTATGGCCGGCATGACTGTTGCTTCACTGTCAGGGGATCTTGAATAAGCAGCTTCTCTATTTCAGTAAATGACTATAAAGCCGTGCTGAAGCAGTCAGGTTGGGAGGCAGAAGGACTGTTAGGACCCATAGTACAAATGAATGAGTACCAAATGGTTTACCTTAGCTGTGAGTAGGAAAAACACAAGCTAGGGTATGCACAAAGAAAGAAGAAAAGACTGAAACAAAGTGTGCATTCAAAGACTGAAACGAAATGTTCAAAGATATATAGGAAAACGTTTGTGGAGGTGCTGGGGATCGAACCCTGCGCCTCATGCATGCTGAGCATGCACCCTACCATGGAGCTACACCCCCACTTGGCGTTGACCTCTTTTACTGATTTATTATATACTGTTGTCTAAAGGTGAGGGCTTAGGGCATGATAGGTTAAAGTCCGCTATGTTTAACTTCTGCTTCTGAAACTTCTGAATGGAATCTTGTCTTGATGCTGTGTCAAGAGGAGAAAGGCATTCTGGACTGAAAGACCCTTGAATCCTCCCACAGCCATCATCTATTTCAAGGACTGCTTTTAGCCAACTGTGTGTGTCAGTTTCCGTCCACCAGGAGCGAAGTCCCAAGATTGAATCTTCTAGTATGTCTTCAGATTCTCTTCTTTAAAGAAAAAAAAAAAAAAATCCTTCTCTGCCTATGAAGCTGCCAACACACACACACACACACGCACACATGCACCCACACACGCACACACGCACCCACATACACACGGTAGTGCCGGAGAATATAAAGACTAGCTCTGTGAGTGCTGTAGAGGAAATGTAGATACAGGTGAGGAGATAAGATGTTAATGCACAAAAGTCAACTAAAAACCAATTTAAAACTTAAACTTAAGCCCCTAAACTGTAAAATTCCTTGAAGAAAACAGGGGGAAATCTTCTTGACATTGGTCTAGGCAATGATTTCTTGAGTACGACACCAAAAGCACAGGCAACAAAACCAAAAATGGACAAGTGAGACTTTAGCCAACTAAAAAGCTTCTTCACAGCAACGAAAACAATCGACAGATGAGAAAGGCAATCTATGGAATGGGTGAAAATATTTGCAAATCATTTATCTGATAAGGGGTTAATCTACAAAATAAATTTTTTAAACTGCTACAAGTCAATAACCAAACACACACACACAGACACACACACACAAACTTAAAATCCCAAATAACCTGATTTTAAAATGAGCACTTGAATAGACATATCTCCAAAGAAGACATACAGATAACCACTAGATATGTGAAGAGGTAATCTTAACATCACTAATCATCAGGGAAATGCAAATCAAAACCACAATAGATACCACCTCGCACCTATTAGGATGTCTATTATTAAAAAAAAAAAACCTCGAAAGATAAGTGTTAGCAAAGATGTGGAGAAATTGGAGCCCTTCTACACTGTTGGTATGTAAAATGATGCCACCGCTATGGACAATAGTATGGAGTTTCCTCAAAAGATATAAATAGAATTACCATATGATCCAGCAATCCCACTTCTGGGTATATGTCCCAAAAAAATCAAAACTAGAATCTCAGAAAAACATATGCACTCCCATGTTCACTGCAGCATTATTCACAATAACCAAGGAAACAACACAAATGTCCATTGACAGAGTGAACAAAGAAAATATGGTATATACATACAATGGAATATTATTCAGCCTTTTATAAAAAAGGAATTCTGCCATTTGCATCAACACGAATGATTAACCTGGAGAACATTATGCTAAGTGAAATAAGCCAGTCGCAGAAGGACAAATATTTCATGATTCCACTTGTATGAAGTATCTAAAATAGCCAAACTCATAAAAGCAGAGAACAGAATAGTGATTGTCAGGGACCAGTGGCAGAGAGAAATGGGAAGTTGTTGCTCCGTGAGTTAAAATGTTAGTTATGAAACATGAGTAAGTTCTAGAGATCTATCGCACACCATAGTGCCTTCAGTTAACAATACTATAATGTATACTTAAAAATTTGTTAAAAAGATAACTCTCACGTTTAAGTCTTCTTCCCACCCATGCACATGAAAGAACACAAAGAAACTTGTGGAGTTGATAAATGTGTTTATTACCCTGATTGTGGAAATAGCATTATAAATGTATGCATATGTCCTCACTCATAAATTGCTTCCATTCAACATGTGTAGGGGTTTTGCATATATCAACTGTACTTCAATAAATTTGTTAATAATTCCTGAAAAACAATCAAACAAGCAAAGAGAAGAGGTTAATTTGCAACACTTGACAAAAACAAAGAGTGGCAAACGTGGCAGTTTTGCACACGCTTGCGTCCAACATTTGGGTTTAGAAATGTGGCAGCGGCTTCATCGGCGACCCTATAGCTCTGGGTTTTTTTTGTTTTTGATTTTTTATAGAGACGGGATGGGGGGAGGGGGGCGGGTCGGTCTTCTCACTATGTTGTCCAGGCTGGTCTTGAACTCCTGGGCTTAAGAGATCCTCCTGCCTCGGCCTCCCAAAGTGCTCAGATTACAGGTGTTTGCTGCCAAGCCTGGCTAGCTCTGGTTTTAAAGACAACACAAAAGAAGCCGAAGGCAGAGGACTCTTTCAGAGTAAATTTTTTTGAGCAAGGAGGAAAGCACAAAGAAAGCTGGGTTCAACCTAAGAAAAAAAATTCGGCCTTTGTGAAACCCTCCTTACACCCGCACAAGTGAGAAAATTTGATCAGTCCCTGAAATGCAGAAAGTAGACTCTTCCCATCTTTAGCTAAAATGTGGTGAGACTGTTTAATCCAGATACGAATTTTGGAGAACACTGTAAACCCGGCAGGGGCATAAGGGAGAGTACGGAGAAGTTTATCCCTAATCTACAGGTTATGTTCTTACTATACTAGAAAGGCAAGTGGCTGGGAACTGAAATAAGCTGAGGAGTGGACGCAAGGGAAGGCTTTGAGAAGGAAGGAAGGGCTCTTGGCGGGGGAAAGGATGAAACTGGGTGGAGGGGAGAAGCAGCAGCGCAGAAGAAGGCAGAAGAAAAATCGGGGATGCGTCTTTAAAGACGGATAGTATTGGGACAAGCGTGGAGGAAGAAAGCAGCCAAGCGCCGCGTCTCTTCCGAGGTTTCTCTAGGCCCTGGGGAAGACAGAAGTCTCTAGGTGAGTGGTTTCAAAGTGTATATCCCACAAAAGCATACGACTCGTTGTTGCCCAAGATTTTGTGACTCTGAGAGTGCCTCACCGCCCTCTCCATTGCAGGAAACAGGCTGAGCATTTTCGAGGGCGTGTGGTTGAGTATTCGTGGAGCAGTAGCTCCTGGTATTGGAGGTTTGGGGAAAGTGACGTTGTATCAGTTTTCAGGTGGGAGCAGCCTGCAGCTTTGATACAGGCAGCAACGGTTTTTTTTTGTGCTCTTTTTGTTTGCTTATTTTGGCGTGTTTGGGTTTAAAATACAAGAGAAAGAATGAGGAAGAAAGGTCAAGCAGTGACTGAACGTTTTGGGCTAGAGTGGATACCCACTGAAACCATCGTACTTCTGGCTAGTTCAGCTGGAAATGCATCAGGCCGTTCATCTGGAAATTTAGGAATCACTTTCTTGTTCTGATGTAGATACTTTCCATTTTCCCATGCTTCTTTTTGATTCATACTCAACAGGCTACTGAACCCAGCTTTCTCCTGGAGCAACCCGGAGAGTATTTGCAGTGCATTTTGCTACTTATATTCTCTCTTGTCTTAGCAGGTTTCTGAAGAGCAAGATATGAATGGGGAAAGTCGGATTTGCAGAGAGCTATTCATTCAAGACTCTTCCCTGCCGTACTGTCAAGTGGACGAACAAAACACTGACTTAAGGTATGAGGAGGATCGCACAGTGTTGAGACTGCAAAAAGTGTCACGTCAAAACATAGACATATTTTGCTCATAACGCAGATAAATTATTTTGGTAGACATAAATTTTATTTATTTTATTTTATTTTATTTTATTTATTTATTTATTTTGAGACGGATTCTCGCTCTGTCACCCAGGCTGGAGTACAGTGGCGCGATCTCAGCTCACTGCAACCTCCGCCTCCTGGCATCAAGCGATTCTATTGCCTCAGCCCCCCAAGTAGCTGGGATTACAGGCCTCCGTCACTAAGCCTGGCTAATTTTTGTATTTTTAGTAGAGACAGAGTTTCACCATGTTAGTCGGGCTGGTCTCAAACTCCTGACCCCAGGTGACTTGCCCGCCTCGGTTTCCCAAAGTGCTGGGATTACAGGCGTGAGCCAGCGTGCCTGGCCATAAATTTATTAATATAAAAAATTATTGGTCAGAAGAAGTGGCTCACACCTCAAATCCCAGCACTTTGGGAAGCTAAAGCAGGAGGATCAATTGAGTTCAGGAGTTGGGAGACCAGCCTGGCTAACAGAGTGAGAGCCTGTATCTACAAAAAAATAGAAAAATTAGCCAGGTATGGTGGTGCACACTTGTGGTCCCAGCTACACCAGAAGCTGAGGCAGGAGGATTGCTTGGGCCTAGGAGTTTGAGGCTGCAGTGACCCATGCTTGCAGTGCCACTTCACTCCAGCCTGGGTGACAGGGCGAGAGGTCAATTCAAAAAATAAATAAAATAAACTTTACTTTAAAAAAATTATTGAAGGGACAGCCAGAGTGACTCACGCCTGTAATCCTAGCATTTTGGGAGACCAAGACAGGAGAACTGAATCCAGGAGTTTGTGCTCAAGTAATAACAATACTATCAGCACCCAATCTTGGTATCTTAAAACTTGATATTTAAATGAAATTTTAATTTGAGTCAGTTAAGAATGGAATATTCCACTTTTACATAATTAACCATGAATTCACAGCAACAAATTGGAATTTATTTATTTTATTATTATTATTATTTTTTGAGACAGTGTCTCACTCTGTCACCCAGGCTGGGGTGCAGTGGCCTGATCTCAGCTCACTGCAACCTCCACCTCCTGGGTTCAAGTGATTCTCCTGTCTCAGCCTCCTGAGCAGCTGGGATTACAGGCGCATGCCACCACACCCAGCTAATTCTTGTGTTTTTAGTAGAGAAGGGATTTCACCATGTTGGCCGGGCTGCTCTTGACCTCCTGACCCCAGGTGATCCACCCATCTAGGCCTCCCAAAACGCTGGGATTACAGGCATGAGCCACCATGCCCGGGCCGAATTGGAATTTAGCACCCACGTTTATCTTAACTCAGTTCCTAAGTGAAAGAGATTTGTAAGGCCGGGCACGGTGGCTCATGCCTGTAATCCCAGCACTTTGGGAGGCCGAGTTGGGAGGATCACGAAGTCAGGAGATCGAGAACATCCTGGCCAACATGGTGAAACCCCGTCTCTATTAAAATTACAAAAAAATTAGCTGGGTTTGCTGGCATGCACCTGTAGTCCCAGCTACTCAGGAAGCTAAGTAGGAGAATCGCTTGAATCCAGGAGGCGGAGGTTGCAGTGAGCTGAGATCACAGTTCACACCATTGCACTCCAGCCTGGACGACAGAGCGAGACATTTCAAAAAAAAAAGAACTTTGTTTGTATGTGAATCTAGGAACAATTCACACCTGTCTCTACTTTGTACCACCCAAAAGGCTGATTTAGGTGAATTTAATTTCACTTCAGAATTAAACTCCTATGCATATCCTGTCTTTTTGTTTTGTTTCTTGTTTTGTTTGTTTGCCAAGAGACTGCATTTCTGTTTGTAGTTCACCCCTGCTCAAGCAAGACATACATTCAGTTTTGTTTTTTCAGATGCGAGTAAATGCTACTTTTCCTCAGCAATATATGGGCCCTGTGAGATTTCTTAGAGGGCCCTGGCTCATTTTGCTGATAGTGTTGCCACACTCTTACTGTGATAATAGTGCATTCTTTGAGTACTTTGTTTTTAAATTCTGGACATCTTTCAAAACTATGAGCTTGAGTGAGTGTCCCAACCACATGAGTTTCAGGTTGTTGTAACTGAGCCTTTATCACTACATTTTGATGAAAGTTTTTCCTACTAGGATTTGGACTTGTGACCTTCAGATTTTTGTGGAAATTTATTAACAAGGTTTGATTCTGGAGTTTTGAGAGCCCAAAGAAAGTTTTGGAGAGAAACTTCCTTTTCTTGGTAATATACTCTCCTTGATTGTGACTTCTTCCTCTTTTTCTTCTTCTCTTTCTCCTTCACCTTCTCCTCCTCGTTCTCCTCGTTTCTGCTTTTATTAATCAAGGTCTGGAATGATTTTATTTTTCTGTTTACCGTTTTATTTAAGATTGTATGAGAGTAGTAAAGAAATAGTAGAAATCAGAGAAAATGGCATAGGCCCTGTAAGTCATCATCATCTTTAACGTGGATATTAACCAGTACAAGAACCCTGTTAGAGTTGCATTTGCTTTCTAGGGCAAAATCTTTGATCTAAATATTTTTTAAATACATGACTGTGTATCTTTTAAAAAAATCATTTTTATTTTATAAATAGAGTATAATTGTCAAACAGTCTAAGACTTACAGAAAAATTTAGAAGATATTAGAGTTCCCATATACCCTGCACCTAATACTCCTACTGTTATGAGAGTCCTTACTATTAAGATGGTACTTTTTTGCCAGGTGCGGTGGCTCACGCCTGTAATCCCAGCACTTTGGGACATCAAGACGGGCAGACCACTTGAGGTCAGAAGTTCTAGACCAGCCTGGCCAACATGGTGAAACCCCTTCTCTAGTAAAAATACAAAAATTAGCCGGGAGTGGTGGCCTGCGCCTGTAATCCTAGCTACTCAGGAGGCTGAGGTAGGAGAATCGCTTGAACCCGGGAGGTGGTGATTGCAGTGAGCAGAGATTGTCCCACTGCACTCCAGCCTGGGAGACAGAGTGAGACTCAGAAAAAAAATGCCAGGCGCGGTGGTTCAGGCCTGTAATCCCAGGACTTTGGGAGGCCAAGGTGGGCGGATCACCTGAGGTCAGGAGTTTGAGACCAACCTGGCCAATATGATGAAACCCCGTCTCTACTAAGAAAAAATACAAAAATTAGCCGGTTGTTATGGCAGGCGCCTGTAATCCCAGCTACTTGGGAGGCTGAGGCAGGAGAATTGCTTGACCCCAAGAGGCCGAGTTTTCAGTGAGCCGAAATCGTGCCACTGCACTCCTGCCTGGGTGACAGAGCAAGACTCTGTCTAAAAGAAAAAAAAAAGGTACTTTTGTGTGTGTTTGTTAAATTCATGAAACAGGTAGGACAAGACCATAAATTGGAAAAACCAAGCCCATTCCAAATTACGAATGCCTCCAGTAGTACCTACGTCAGGGACAAAGTGAACTTTAATAGTGGGTACACAGCTTGCTCACTGGGTTGGGTTCTTGCTTTTTGTCAACGTTCTCTTCATTTCAAGTTTCCAAAGACTTTTTTTTTTTTAACCAGCTTGTAGAAAGCTCAAGGAAACATGCAGAAAGTGAAGATGTTTCCTGACAATAGAGCAAGGACACGACCACGAGAGGACTCGAACCCTTACTCTTCTGATCTGGATTCAGACACCTTATCCATTAGGCCACACTGGCCACACACAAATGCTGGTTTTCAAACATGAATACAGAAGTGCAGTGAGGAAACAATGAGTTTCTGTTTTCAAACTTTTAACTTCGTAATTGGAGATTTAACAACTTGAAGAGGGGCAGGGAGAGGCGGGGGAGGAGGCACCCAGGAGGAATAAAACTCCATCTAAAATTCCTAATAGCAATTCTTTAGAATTATAAACTGCGAGATGATCAAAAGTGACACCTTTGCCTTCTTTGAAGGCTCTCTTCTCTAAGTTACCATAAATTGATGATACCATAAATTGATGGTACCATAAATTGATTACCATAATAATGATGATGCAAGTTCGGGTACAGAAATATGATCCAAGAACTCAAGTCTGCAATGAAGGACTGCAGCATAAGAGGGAGCATCGCTGTTTGATATATTTTGACCTTTTCCATCTTAAAGATACGACGGTGCTTCCCCCCAGGGAGAAAAGCCTGTAAGCTCAAACAAGAGCTCCCCCTGAACAAAAAACACTGGAGACAGTAAGAGGTGGGAGGTAGGGAGGGGGGCAAGGATTGAAAAACTGCCTGTTGGGTATTATGCTCACCACCTGGGTGACAGGTTCAATCGTAGCCCAGACATCAGCAACACGCAATACACCCTTGTCCCAAACCTGCACTATACTACCTGAATCTAAAATAAAAGTTGAAATAAAAAAAAAAGCTCCCCCTTGTCAGCAAAGCCCCCAGTATTTTGCCTAAAGGTTGCTTGCTCTAAGTTCACCTTTGAATTGATCCACAAACAATCCAGGGTGATTTTTTGCGACCCTTTCCCCAGCTATGTCCCGTGTATTGATAGGGTAGCAAAGATAAAAAAAAAAAAAAACAAGTTTGTAAAGTAAACCAACTGAAGATTCCCCCAGTTTTCCCATCGTCTTGGCTTCGTGGAAATGACGAGTCATTGGGAAGAAACTATTTCACTTTTTCAGTGCGCAGTCCTATCTCCTTTTCATAGAGGGACGCATCTCTCAGCCCTAAACTTCTCCTGGATCCTTTGTACACCATTTTCTCCAGCTTTCTCCAGTCAAAACTCAAGAATTGTTTTAGGCCATATTTTGGATGGTATATCCTATGTACACTAATTTATCAAGTAATGACCCATGTTTGAGACCACCGAACGCTAGTTCTGCGGCCGGACTAGATGGGTCTGGGTAGACCAAGGAAATGTCTTCTGCTGTTCCCTATGAAACTGATTTAGGTAGGTCAGTTTCTTTCTCGGAAAGCGTCCTATGAGGAGTATTAGATCGAATAATGGTTTCTGGTGTGATCCAGTTTGGGGAGACTACTGGCTCTAATCAATGCTGAAGAATCCAACTCCACTTTGGGCAGGATGCCCTATCAGGACTTTTGTTCCAACAGACTCAGACTTATTCAGGTATTTTGAGATTGTTCTCAGTTTTGGTTCCTCACCTTCTCACTAGTAGATTTTGTGCCCAAAGAATAGCAATACAAAATCTCAAAATCTAAAAAATTTAAATAAACGGGCATTTTTTTGTTCAGTCTGGAGGAGCAAAAGTTAACTGGCAGACATAGGCAGCAGTTAGTAAAGTTGGCACAGATAGTAAGGTTGGCAGACTGAGCAAAACCATCGAAATGTATTTATTTATTGTTATATTTATTTATTTATTTTTACCCGCTCTTTGTGGAGCAGGGCCACCCTATACAAAGTATGTCCAAAGTAGCCTGAAATTTCTTTCTTCAGGAGGATGCTAAAAAGGATTGGCACTGAGATTTGAAAGAATAATACTAAGAAGCTATTAAATTGTATAAAATGTTTGTTTATACCAGTGATACAATTTCCTCTCCAAAGCCTTTCAATATTTTCTCTGGTGACTTTTGATTTTTTTCTGAATTGTTCCAGGCAAGATTCCTTTAAACATTTTAAATATTTCTAACAAAAGTATTTTGTGAGGAATCCAAGAGAGATTTGAAAGCATGACATTCTTAATCTCTCTATATCAGTCTGTCTAGATAATTTCACTGAGGAAATGGATGGAGGAGGGTGTCTGTAGATAAAGGCTTCTATAATTGAGCTTTGAAAAAAATAGCATTTACTTATTTATTTAGATAAAACCAGACAAACTGCCAAGCCCTGAATCAAATTGGGGGATGTATTAGACTTTTAGACAAAGAATCTCCCAATGTAGCTACTTTAGCCATTTTACAAAAACCCATAATCCATGACCCTAATAATCTTCTTAACTTTAGAATTTGGAAAGCTCAGCATTTCCTGTGAGGTGTGATCCAGTGTACAACAAACGTTCACTCTCACACACAGAAAGAACTAAGGTTTGCAGCCCCTTATGGTCTGGTTATTAACCTGACGTGTGTATGTGTGTGTGTGTGTATGTTGGGGGTGGGGGCTACTGTGAAATGTAAGGATAAAGAAAACTCAGCAAATAAAGGTTTTCTACTCATA
>NW_026652430.1:0-60212 GCF_009828535.3 Hylobates moloch | reverse complement strand
TGCCTGGCCTTATTTTGCTCACTTTTGACCAAAAGAAGAGTGAGCTCTTCAATAACAAGAGGATACCCAGTCCAAGACCATTTGGAAGATTTGGCAGGGGACACTGGACCTGTCTGACTCAATCCCTAGTTGACTGGGGATTCCTGATAATCAGAATAAACAGCATCGACTGAGTGTAAATTATCAAAGGCCCAGTTAGAAACACTTTACATGCATTATTGCCTTTAACCTCAGAGCCGTCCTGTGACACAAGTGCTATTATTATCTCCATTTCACAGATACACAAACCAAGGCTCAGACAGGTTAAGTTTCTTGCCCCAAGTCCAAGTAAGTAAGGACGAGGCACATTACATGTAATAGTTTGACACATCATTTTTTTTTTCCTCTGGCTTTGATGAGTGAAGGAAACAGTGGCTAACCACAGACCTACCTAATATGGTTGAGCTATGGAGGGGTATTTTTATTTTTGGTTCTTAAAAGATTCCTATTTGGTTTTCCTCTTTGCTTGTTGCCTAACAGTCCAGATAGGAAGTATATCAAATCAGAATGCCTTTTGAAGTTGCAAAGAACAGTTCAAAGAAATTCAACTCAAATCGACTTTAATAAAGGAGATTTATAAGCTCATATAACTGCATGTCCAAAACTAGGGTGATCTAGTACCTCGATGACATTATCATGGACTTAGCTTCTTTCTGTTCTTCTGTTTGCCCTTCTGTGGTGTCAGCTTCTTCCAAAGGCTGACTTGCTTCAGGGTGGCAAGATGGCTGCAGCAGTTCCAGGCTTCACATTTGTGTAGTCAAAAAGGTGAGAGCATTTCTTTTCCTGCATTCCAGGCAAGAATCCAAAGATTTACTCCGGTTGGACAACTTAAGTGGCAGCTAACCCTTGAATCAATCCCCATTCAAGGCCAGGTGAGTGGAATTTATTGACTGACTTAATCCAACTAGTGATCATCCGTGGAAATGGGGGTGGAATTCCATTGGCTACATAAGGTATATCAGGAGACTGACTATCCAGATAAAAATCTGGACAGTCAAGAAGGGGAGGACATAGAATGGTTACTGGGAAATACTTTGTATCTTTGTGTTACTTAAAAATAAAACATATCTTTGGTCAAAAGTGATAGAATGCCCAATGGCTGAAATGCAGGACTTTATTCATCTCGCTTAACACGAAATATGAAGGCAGGCCATTCCATTTAGTATAGTGGCTCAATAACGTTCCCAATGACCTGGACTCTTTCTGCTTTGACAGACTCAGTGTTTCAGCAATGGTCACAAATGGCTGCTAGAGCTCCAGGCATTACATTCTCAAATGTGACCCAAACAGAGAGGAGGCAGGAGGAATCAAAAGGGCTCTCTTCCCATCCATCTGGACTTCTAATGGGGTGGGATAATTTTTCCCAGAAATCCTCCAGCCATCTCTCTCCTCCATCCATTGGCCTGAACTGGATCATATGTCCCTTGCTAGCTATAGAGGAGGCTGGGAAAGTGAATGCCTGGAGTTTTTCAGTATCTGTAGTGGGAAGATGACAAGGAAAAAGTGAATTGCGAAAGGCCTTGGGTAGTCATTCAATAATGTTATGTTTTGGTAATTCTGTGCTAAAGAACTGGAGGCCATGTCCTAAGGTTTTTTTTTTAGTGTCAATTTAGAGAATGCTACCAGGATGTGACGTAAGGTCTCTTAGCAAAACTCAGGCTCAAAAGCAGTTGGTTTTCAGCCACACTATCTTTGAATACGATGTTCAATGTAGCAGTAAGTATTCAAGTGCTGACATCAATGAGAGGTTTATCAGAAGCAAATTTAGGCATCAGCCTACTTCACATTGTCAGCACTAAATGAACACCTCACACCTAATTAAAAACCAGAGGTCTAAAGTAGGCTTATAAAAATGCGACATTCCAATATAGACTTTTAATTAATCTGAAGTTATTATTTTCTAAATGGCAAAAATATTTCCCTACTAATTAATTGCCTAATCTTCAGGGCTCTAAGTTCAGTCTCAAAGTACATTACAAATATTCTATCACTCAATAAATTCCGGCTAGTATCAGCAAAATATTTTGGCTTATTTGAAGATTGGAGCAATGAGGCCAAGAAAGTGACTCAATAGATTACAGGAACAGTAGAATGAAGGATGCTGAGAACAATCTGATTACACACACGCATTTATCAATTATGTTTTCAGTTTTGAACTATCCAACTTTGGACATTTTTTTTTTCTTCTGACTTCCTTTGAAAAATGACATGAGCAAATTTTTTGCTGCAGTTGGAAGCAGACTCTGTTAGAAGACAGAGGCCAATTGGGGGGGAAACTGTGACAAATGAATCTGCTAGGAGGAAAGAAAAACTTAAACCATTCGGAGAGCGAGGGATCCAGGAGTAATTGCAGTTTGGCTAGGCAGGGCCAATGCAGACTTACATTTTAGTACTGACTCACAACCAACATTTCATGGTGCTTTAGCATTTATGAGGCATTTTTACTTACATTGCCAATTGGCCCAGGCTGTAATAAATCTTCACTGCAGCATATTTGGTATGTACAATTACAGTGGGATGTAATAGGTATTATTTTTGGCAGCCAAGCAGTTTATCCCCCATCTTCTCTTTTCTGGCAGTTGACTCAGGCCTGGCCAATCATAGCACCCATCCACCTGAACCCATGAAGGACCAGTCAGGGTCTTCCCCTGGGATTTTCAGTATATAGTCATGTAGTTATCCATCTACCCCATGCTGTAAAACTGGGAGAAAAGACTAGGGCTGTAGAGGAGAACAATGGAGATGGAGAGAACTTAGCAACACTTTCGGGCCCAGGTTCAATCTGTCTGAGGAAAGTCTTTAGTGATGTCCTAGTTAGGTGAGCCAATAAATTCTGCTTCTGGCTTAGCTACTGTGAGTTGAGTATCTGTCAGTTGCATGGAAGAGTCTGCTGACTGATACCACCATTGTTGCAAGTTACAATCCATCCTTCCAGGTCCAGCTTAGACTGAGTCCTTTGATGAAGTCTTCCTTGTTGACCCTTCCTTTTTCCAATAGCTATATCACTCACTGACTGTAGCGAACAGTACAATGTTGGATGCAATCACAATATTCTCTTATTTTTTAGATGTCTTGTCAGCTGGAAAGTCCTATGGGAATGGATAATAGGGTCCTCAGTTAATAAACAGGAGGCATTCTGAAAATTTATTTTTGGAACTTGTTTGGTTAGAACTTGAAATACATTTCTCCACGGAAGTAAGGTAAGCAATGGTTTAGTGCCCAGACTAGCTCACAAAAGCCTATCTTATGGAAGTGTCTGTACAATGGCAAAGAATAATAGAGGTGTCATGCAGAAAACTAGTGCTTGAAAAATAAATTAAGTTTGATTTGAGAAAACAAGAAGGTTGAAGCAGATTTTTCTGAACTACTAGGAGGAACTTTAGAATTGTGTTGTTCATTTTTTTTTAAGCATTACTTTTGATTTTTATCAAACTTACACATCCACGCAGTTTAAAGAATCAAATAGTTCTACAAGATTTATCAGAAAAAGTAGCAGTTTCGGAAACATCCACCTTCTCAACTTCCTGCTTCTTGAAGGCAAATGCCTTTAAATTTTTTAGCTATTTATTTTGATAGTTAACATATATGTTTTATTCACTTCCTGATTTTTTCTCTTGTAGGTTTTATCTATTAATTTCCATTAAGGAATATAAGAATTTAAGAATTTGGCTTTCATCCTTGCCTGCCCACTCCTCCACACTCCCCCGCCTCCAGCAATAACACGTTGCTCATACACTATCTTCTTGATGTCATTTTATCATGAATTTGGTTTAATATTTAATATTCTTGTTACTATGACTAGATGTATACAATTCACTGCTGAGTCATGTAGTATCAAAGAGTACCAGGATTACTTTTTCTTTCCATCACAACTTAAGTTTTCCCAGGAATAATCTTACATTTTGCTTACTTGCTGAGATTTTAATGTAAATATTAATTTAACCTCAAGTTTACTCCCAGCTGGTCTCATGTCTTCTCAATATGGCCAATACCCATTACGTTTTCTATCAATTTCATCTTTTTGGAGACATGGCTCTCGGAACCTTCTGACCTGCTCAATTTGGAATCACTGTTCTCTGGTAGCTTTTAAAGAAACATTCATACCTAAAAATGTATTTATCTTCTCTTTAATGATAACTTGGCTGCATACATAATTCCAGGTGGAATGTATTTTTCCCTTTGAATTTTGAAGTCACCGTGCCTTTTTGATGTACCAATTACCATGGACACTGGAGCTAGGCTACCTGGTCCAAATCTCAGCTCTACTGTTATTACACGTGTCATATTGGAAAAGTTATTTTGCTCCTTTCTACCTCAGATTTATCTTCTGTAAAATGGAGATAATGGTAGTACCTCTCTCACAGGGTTGCTGTGAGGATGAATTGTAAAGCACTTAAAATAGTGCATGGCATATAGTTCAAGACTACCCTAAATATTAGCTTTATTGTTTTCCAACTTCTACTGCTGCTGTTGAGAAGTCTGTTCTGATTCTTGATTTTTTTTTTCTAGGTAACTTATTATTCGTCTTTAGAAGTAGTTAAAAATCTTCAGAATGATGGAATTTCAGAATGATGTTCCTTTGTGTAGGTTCTGATCATTCCAGAACTCAACCTTGTTCTGGGTACTCAACAGATCTTTTATTTTGAGATGGAGTCTCACTCTGTTGCCAGGCTGGAGTGCAGTGGCGTGATCTTGGCTCACTGCAACCTCCGCCTCACGGGTTCAAGTGATTCTTCTGCCTCAGCCTCCCGAGTAGCTGGGACTACAGGCGCCAGCCACCACGCCCGGCTAATTTTTGTATTTTTAGTAGATATGGGGTTTCACCATATTGGCCAGGCTGGTCTTGAACTCCTGACCTCGTGATCCAACTGCCTCGGCCTCCCAAAGTGCTGGGATTATAGGCATGAACCATCGCACCCCACCTCAACAGGCCTTTTCAATCAGGAGACTCATGTCCTTGAAATTGGGAAAATCCTATTGATTAATTAGCTAATTTTTTTTTGAGATGGAGTCTTGCTCTGTTGCCTAGGTTGGAGTGCAGTAGCATGATCTCAGCTCACTGCAACCTCTGCCTCCCGGATTCAAGCTCTTCTCCTGTCTCAGCCTCCTGAGTAGCTGGGATTACAGGCGTATGCCACCACGCCTGGCTAATTTTTGTATTTTTAGTAGAGACGGGGTTTCACCACATTGGTCAGGCTGATCTCGAACTCCTGACCTCATGATTCGCCCGCCTTGGCCTCCAAAAGTGCTAGGATTACATGCATAAGCCACCTTGCTGGCCAATTAGCTAATTTTAATCTAACTGGCTGGGCACGGTGGTTCACCCCTGTAATCCCAGCACTTTGGGAGGCCTAGGTGGGTAGATCATTCAAGGACAGAAGTTTAAGACCAACCTGGCCAACATGGCGAAACCCTGTCTCTACCAAAAATACAAAAATTAGCCAGGCTTGGTGGCGGACGCCTGTAATCCCAGCTTCTCGGGAGGCTGAGGCAGGAGAATCACTTAAACCTGGGAGGCGAAGGTTTCAGTGAGCCAAGATTGTGCCACTGCACTCCAGCCTGGGTGAGAGTGAGACTCCATCTCAAAAAAAAAAAAAAATTAGTACTCTAATGATAGCCTCACTTCTATTTTTTATGACCTCTCTTTCTGGAACTTCTATCATTTAGTTGGTCTGATCTGCCCTTTATTTTTATATATTTTTACCTATATTTTTTATCCATTAGTCTTTTTGTCATATACCTAATGTTCAAGAGCTCTGCCCTGTTCTAATTTCCTTTGTCAAAGGACCAAATGAAACCAAACCAAAACAGCCTGTTCTTGTTTCATGTATGCATATCTTTGCAGTCTCTAATAATTTTAATGAAAAAACAAAAACATTGTTTTTCTTCTTCCTTTATAGGCTTGGTTTCTTTCAAGTTGCTGTCTTCTGTTTACTCTTACCTCTGTCTTTAATATTAAAATCTTTCTCCTAACATCTGGAAGTTCTTGACTCTCTGCCAGGTGAGGCAGAGAACAGCTGATTGGGCCAGGCACGGTGGCTCACACCTGTAATCCCAACACTTTGGGAGGCCAAGGTGGAAGGATTGCTTGAGCCCTGGAGGTCGAGGCTGCAGTGAGCCGTGATTGCACCACGACACTGCAGCCTGGGTGACGCCATGTCTTAAAAAAAATATACAAAAATATCCCTAGCTGATTGGAAACTCTGCGTGTGGATGGGATTTGTTAACTATGGGCTTCTGCACAGGGTGACCTTATTGGGAATGATCAGGAGCCCCTCATGTCGGTATCCTTTGTCTTTTTTCTTTGGCTGCTCAGTTTCAGCAGAGAAGAATCTTGCAATCTCCTCTCAGGTCTGTGTCAGGCTTCCAGCCTACTGGGGAAGAGGACTGGGGCGGTATGAAAATTTTCACTTAATCCTCTTGTTTAAATACATTTATCCTCTCCAGTGATTAAACCTTCAGTGTTTTGCTGGGTAGGCGGCCGTCACCCAGCTGCAATAACTTGGAGAGGTTATCTAAATGTTTCTTCAATAGACTTCCAACCAAAGCTCTGTTTTCTCCTGTTTCCCAGTTCTGCAGTGCAAATTGGGATTCTTCTCAATGTTCACCATCATCAGTTTAGGCTTCTGCTTCCTTGGCTCTTCTGTCAGTTACCACTAGCCTTTTTAAAATAATAATAATAATAATAGGGCTGGGCGCGGTGGCTCACGCCTGTAATCCCAGCACTTTGGGAGGCCGAGATGGGTGGATCACGAGGTCAGGAGATCGAGACCATCCTGCCTAACACGGTGAAACCCTGTCTCTACTAAAAATACAAAAAAATTAGCCCGGTGTAGTGGCAGGCGCCTGTAGTCCCAGCTACTCGGGAGGCTGAGGCAGGAGAATGGCGTGAACCCGGGAGGCAGAGCCAAGATCGTGCCACTGCACTCCAGCCTGGGCGACTGAGCGAGACTCCGTCTCAAAAAAAAAAAGGAAACAATTGTTCATGTCACAGTTTTCAATTTACTCATCAAGAACATCTTTTCATTTCAATAAATATTCTCTGAAAGATAATTGTACATAGTGGTCTTGTATCCCTTCATATGTATGTATCATGATTTATTTAACCAACTTTCTACTGTGGGACAAATTTTGGTTCTTTCCAAACTCTTTATATTATAAGCAACAGTGTGTTGAACATTTTTGTTGCAAAAACTCTGTTTATGCTGTTATTTCCTCAAATTCAATTCAGTGCTACTTTTGACCGTACTACTTTTGGTGGCTTTTAATCTCATGCTTTGTGAGATAAAGTCTCGCAAATATATATGTTTGGGAATGCTACAATTCTTTACGGGTCTGGAAACCAGTTTTAAAAGCTCCACACATTTCTGCTGTTGTACAGTTCAGTTTGGAAGCCACCATGGTCGTAGACTCAGTTGCCATTTACCTAAGGAAAGCTGTGCCAGTAGAGGCCAGAGTGAAGCAGTAGAAGAAAAATTGGCAGGGCAAGGGTTGTCTGGCTTAGAATGACAAACAGCCCAAGATTAGTAGAAAGCACATGGCATAATCCACCTACTTAGCACCGGGATGTGCTTAGAGCTCTATCAGATAAAAGACAGAGCCTAGTAATTCTTAAACTAGTGAGCAGAAACCTCAGAAGGCAAGCTTGTTACTTTCTGGTTTCTGGACTTCACTGCTTTTTTTTTTTTTTCTTAGATAGGGTCTTGCTCTGTTGCCCAGGCTGGAGTGCAGTGGCACGATCATGGCTCACTGTAGCCTTGACCTCCAGGGCTCAATCGATCCTCCAACCTCAGCTGCCCAAGTAGCTAGGACCACAGGCATGCACCATCATGCGCAGCTAATTTTTTAATTTTTCTGTAGAGACAGGGTCTCACTGTGCTGCCAAGGCTGGTCTCAAACTCCTGGCTTCAAGCAATCCTCCTGCTTTAGCCTCCCAAAATTCTGGGATTACATGCCTGAGTCACCCTGCGCAGCTCATTCTGATAGTGATAGGAAGCAGCCAAACACCTAGACAGGGGTGGGTACCCAGTGAAACCCCACCTCCAAACTGAAGACAATTTAAAGCTGAAAAGCCAAGTTACAAGTTAAATCCTCCCAGCAGATTGAGAACTTGTCTTCCTGTTTGGCGTGCTTTCCCCTGATTGGTCCCCACTCTTCACCTATTTTACAAGTACGTACCCTTTCCTAATTGGTTTTCTACACTGTCATACCCACCTTTGAGTGGTGCCTTTGCTTTAACCTTTTTAGCCTACTCACACACCAATCAGCACACACTGCCCATTCTGAGTCCATTAAGGCCCCAGACCCAGCCACATGGGGAACTTTCCCACCTTTGGGTAGGGGGACCAACCCTGCATCTCCTCTTTGCTGAAAGCCATTTTCATGGCTCAGTAAAATTCTCCACCTTCACCATCCTTCAACAGTCCGTGTGACCTCATTCTTCTTGGACCTGGACAAGAGGCTGCAGAGCGGCCCAAACACGCTCCCACTTCTGTCCCTCCGGGCCACAGGCTGCAGCGCAGGTCCTCTAGGGTCAAAGGTTGCGGGCGGCGAAGCCCACAGGGCCTGGCGGGGCCGTCGCGTCACTCGCGACTTGTTCCCGCCGGACCCGCCCCTGCCCTTGGAGGCGCCAGCGACTCCTGCTGCAGAGGGTAAGCGCTGCGGGGCCCCCGGATGTCCTGAACTGGGCGCCGGACCGCGGGCGAGCCCTGAGATCTACAGGTTCCCGCCGGCTCCTCCGCGCGTCAGGAGCGTGGGCCGGGGCGTCCGGTCCACCCGGGATTCAAGTTAGATCCGCGGCGGCCTGGCTGCTTCCCTTCCGCCTGGATAGAGCTGTGGGTCCCGGGGGCCTTTCAGTGGTGCAGACACCGCTCCTGCGTGGCAGGGGGCGGCAATGTCCCTTGTTCCCAGCCGTGTACTCCCTCAGCCTCCCCTGCTGCCCTTGAACACTTTGTCCCTGCGCAGCCCAGGCCGAGGTCTGTTTGCAAACCTCCCGCGTCTCCCCGGTCAGGAGAAGCCGCCTGCTTGCTCCTCAGCTCAGCTCACGAATTCCCTCTAGAAAACACGCCGGAAGGGGGAGCTTTGGGTCAAACGAAAGCTTTTCTGTCCAGAATGGGCCGCCTTCCGTGCACCTGGTTTTAATAAGAGCCTAGGGAGAAATACGGCCGAGGTGGGGGTGGGGGGGCCGAAGGATCCCCAGGAAATTCTGTCCAGAGAGAGAAAAAGGGTGCACGTGGACTATACGTGCGCAGACGCACTCACTGTACAAGGCTTTGTAAAGACCTCGTGCACTTTTCGACTTTAATTGTAGCCCGGAGAGGATGTAGGTTGTAGTGATGTTAGAAATGGGATGTGAACCGCAGTTAAAAACACATTTATTAACATCGAGGACAAGGAGACTGCGCAGTTGTGCACAATGTATTCGTTTCTTCCCAGTTTTCATAACAAAAAAGTAATATTGAAAAACAACCTCCGCCCTTTCCTATACTCCCACCTTCCTAATCCTCGTGCACACTTATTTTTACATAGTTGCAATTAGAGGTACACGGCATTCTTAGTTCAAATTCTGGCACAAGGGAGGTAAATTACATTCCAGCAGAGCGGAAGTCTTCATTAATTCTAAGAAAAAGATCTCCCAATACATGAACTGGAAGTTAAAGATGATATCATGCTTTCAACCTATATTATAAAAGTTTAAAGGATAAAGGACATGAAAGGCTTTTAAAATAGACCTTTGTCAGACGTATAAATGTAAATATATCTGCCCAGATTATTATTGCATGTTCTTTTAAAGCCAGGGGAAAGTTCTTTCCAACAAAGGACTTTGATCTTTACACTCTTAACAAAATATCTCTTATCCTGCCTTGTACTAAGTTTTGAGAATACTAAATTTCCATGAGACCTTTCCTTTCCTTCCTTCCTTCCTTCCTTCCTTCCTTCCTTCCTTCCTTCCTTCCTTCCTTGAAGTTTCACTCTGTCGCCCAGGCTGGAGTGCAATGGCGCGATCTCAGCTCACTGCAACCTCTACCTCCTGGGTTCAAGCGATTCTCCTGCCTCAGCAATGGCTCGATCTCATCTCACTGCAACCTCCACCTCCTAAGTTCAAGCGACTCTACTGTCTCAGCCTCCTGAGTAGCTGGGATTACAGGCACCTGCCATCTTCCCTGGCTAATTTTTGTATTTCTGTAGAGACGGGGGGTTTCATCATGTTGGCCAGGCTGGTCTTGAACTCCTGACCTCAGGTGATCCACCCACCTCAGCCTCCCAAAATGCTGGGATTACAGGCATGAGCCACTGTGCCTGGTCTCCATGAAACATTTCTTAAACTCTTAATCAGCATTTAATTAGAGTCTTCAGGGTCTTGCACTTCTATTCCCTCTACCTAGAATGCTTTTCCCCTTCCTTTGTGTTGCTAGCTTCTCCTTATTCAGATCCCAGCTCACATAGCTGCATACCCCATGCAACATCGAGATTTTATGTACTTCAAAGCACTGACCACAATCTGAAATGGTTTCACTAGTTTCATTATTGCCTGTCTCCCATTCCCTCAATGATAGAAGCTACACAAAAGTAGACACCTTGATGTTTTGTTTGCTGTTGTATTCTAGAACCATATTCCCCCCACCTCCAGCATCTACTAGGACTGGTATCTAATAAATACTAAAAAATAAATAAATAAAAAGTTTGTGGTATATACAGTGAAGCCAGGAGAGCACTTACTAAGAGACTGTGCCCCTTGAGGAAGCATCTTTGGTCCCCTGTGTCCCACCCTTGCCTTTTCTCCTGGGTGGCTTAGGTGTAGTTTCTCGCAGTTGCTGTCTGACTCGCTGGCCCTTCTTAGGGTCCAACCTGCAGGGTCCCAGGCCAGCCCCAGGAAATAGGACTTGGAGGCAGCTGGGGCTTCCGGCGGTTTCTTTTGGGTCTGGATTTTGGACTAGAGAGCAACTGGGACTTTCCCCCAGAGGCCTGGGGACTGCTGGCCCCAGGAACCCCCTGACCCTTTAACACTTCCCGGTGCTTGGCTGCATGTGTGAGGTTCCGAGGTTCGTGCATGGTGGGAGCTGCTCGTGAAAGATGCTGTGTTTATTTTGGACTCCAGGCACAGGGAATAATTAGGGGAGTGACCTGCTGCTAAAGTTGAGGTCTTTCCTTGTGGGCTGGGCCGCGAGGCTGCCGTCTGGCCTGCTTGCTGGCAAAGGCCATGGATTCCTGCATGGTTCTCGAGAACCACATCTCTGAAAAAGCCTTCACAAGGAAGAGGCTGGGAGTGGTGTCAAAAAAGTTTGACTTTCTTGCTATTCCTTGGGGATTGGTGATTGTTGAGCACCCCCTGGGCAATACTAAAGTGGAGTGTCTGGGCCTGCTTGTCCTTTCTCAAGGCTGTACAGAGATCCCAGGGTCTTACAGGCCTCCCTGGCTGGGGCCTGCATATCCAGTGGGTGGAGTTCAAAGACCACAGCTGTAGAAGGAACTGGATGTTCTGGGAACTACCAGTTGCCAGGTAGGGAGAAGCTTTTCCTTAAGCTTCACAGTGCCCGGCACAATGCCTGGCACACAGTGGGTGTTTAATAATAAATGTTCATTCAAGCATGAAGCATGGGAGTGCCCTTCAAACTGGGTTTCAAGTTTAGCTGTGTCAGATTTTTTGCAAACATAATAGATTCAGTGAATGTAAACCCAGGAGGCCGACTGCCTGTGTTCAAATTCTGACCACTCCACTTACAAGCAGGAGATAATAATGTTATCCACTTCAGGGGATTGTTATGAAGACTAGAAGTGAGAAATTTTGTAAAGCACTGAGAACAGAGCCTGGCACATAGTAAGTAATAGGGTACGTGCTAAAACAAATTTAGAATAGAATGTGGGGAAGGTTAAGAATTACCTCATTGGGAAGGAAAAGAGATGGAGTCGGGAATCATCTTCAGGGATGATTCATCTTTAGGCTTTTTCAGGGTTCACAAGTGTATTTAATGTATTTTTGACAATATTTTCAATGTACAATGGATTTATGGGGTCATAACCCAATCATAAATCAAGGAACATCTGTATATAAAATGAGATGTCACATTTATTTGTTTTAATCTGTAAATAAAACATATAAAGTCATTAGAAAAAAGGGTCTTGGGTGCAGGAAAGAGAATAAATGAAAATTTGCTATCACTGGCTTAAGAATATATTGAAGTTTGGGAATTTGATGGTGTGTGAAGTATTCATGATGGTGTGTGAAGTATTCATGATGGTGTGTGAAGTAATTCAAGAGACATGCATTAAATGCTTCTTATATCTAAAGCATTGTGTTAGCACTCAGGTAAAATACAGAGATGAATAACTCAGGTAAAATACAGAGATGAATAACTACTAAAGTAGTTATTCCTTAATTCAACAGACATGCATTAAATGCTTCTTATATCTAAAGCATTGTGTTAGCACTCAGGTAAAATACAGAGAAGAATAAGACTTTAATATTTAAGGCTGTCTGCAGTCCTTTAATAAAGTAACACATTAATGTACAACTGACTGTATTGAAACATGACACTAATAAAAGCTGATTGTATTAAGAACTATGAGATTTCAACAGTTGAAGAATTTTGAGGAATTCAAAGAAAAGACTTATGACTTCACAAAGACTCAGCATTTGAGCTGGACTTGGACGTTGAGTAGAGAAGAGGAGGGAGAGAGCTCAAATCTGACTGAGGATGAGTAGATGTGCGGTGGCAGGAAACCTTGAAATCTCTTCAGGAAATGGAAAACAGCTGAGTTGACTAGACCATGAGGTTCCCTGGGATGGGAAAGGAGGCTGGTTGAGGGGGTTGGAGCGACAAGTACAAAAAAATCTCACATGCTAGCTGAAGGGTCTGTCCTTCCTTATTTCGTGAGCCATGGGGAGCCACTCAGAGTGTCCAAGTATAGTTGTGGCATGCTCAGCATTGTACTTTGGAAGCATTCCTCTGTTGGTGGTTAAGATATTGTTAGAGGGAAGAGAGCTGAGGGATATGGAGACCAATGAGGTGGCTATTGGGATAATCTAGTGGGGAGAGTCATGAAGACTTCGACTAATACGGCAGCAGAGAAGATAGGAAGAAAGGAGGTTGATGGAAAAGGTATGGCTGGAGCCGAATTTATAGTTAGATCAGTGATGGAATGTGTTGACAGAAGAGGAAATCAGAAAAGACTCTATGGTTTTGAGATTGGGTGCCACTGACAAAATAGAGATGTCAAGAAAGGAAGAGCTAAGCACATAAGAAAAAGAAAGGGAGATCAATGGGTGTGAAGCTGAGAAGTGAGAAAATTGGACGTCAAATTTCTACACTGTAGGACTTCTCTGATTTTTGACATAGAATGCATCATCTGGCATTTTCCAGGCTGACCTTAGAAAATTCTCTTTCCTCCTTCCCAAACATTTCCCAGGAGAGTTTGGAAATGTGTTTACAGGCCAGGCCTACAAGTAAGGAGAAAGCTAGGTGGCTTGGATTTTCAGGCTGTCGTCTTTAGCAGCGTCAGGCCTACATTCGATCAAGAAAACACCTCACTGTAAGCCTCACACCCAGGATGCTGGGTTCTGGAACCCAGATCAGCCTGCATTTGTCCATGTCTTCTAGCTGGTATTCTAAGCCCTATTTCATCATGCCTTGGATCTATAGCATCTGAGGAGTACAGTATCCTCTTTGAAAGGAAGTGAGTGAGAATTTCACACTTGTGCCTGAAGGGCTGGGAATTTACTGAGAAAATTTGAATTTTCTTAAGCACACTGAAGGCCTGGAAGAGGTGGAGGCTTGGCTATTGCTCTTGTTTAGGCATTGTTCCCTTTAGAACAGGGGCCTTGGGTTTTGGGTTTTGAAACATCACGTATGTTATTTAACACCAGATCATCTAAACGGACTCATCTCTAGGTCGGCTGCAAGCTGTCCAAGTGATTTAAGGATGTGATTCCAATTAAATCAAAGGCTCCCTTTACCAGAAAGTCATCCCTGTGATTTAAAAAAAATGTGGTAAAATAAAATATATACAACATCAAATGTACCATGTAAACCATGTTTAGGTGTACATTTCGTGGCATTAAGTACATTCACAATGTTGTGCAGCCATCAACACCATCCATTTCTAGGACTCTTTTCATCTTGCAAAATTGGAACTCTATACTAATTAACAATAATTCCCCATTTCCTACTCCTCCCAGCCCTGGCAACTACCATTCTATTTTTTTTTTTTTTTTTTTGAGATGGAGTCTTACTCTGTCACCCAGGCTGGAGTGCAGTGGCACAATTTCGGCTCACTGCAACCCCCGCCTCCTGGGTTCAAGCAATTCTCTTGCCTCAGCCTCCCAAGTAGCTGGGATTACAGGCGCCTGCCACTACACCCAGCTAATTTTTTGTATTTTTAGAGATGGGGTTTCACCATGTTGGCCAGGCCGGTCTTGAACTCCTGACCTTATGATTCGCCTCAGACTCCCAAAGTGCTGGGATTACTGCTGCGCCCAGCCTACCATTCTATTATCTATGAATTTGACCACCCTAGGTATCTCATATAAGTGGAGCCACACAATATTTGTTCTTTTGTGTCTGCCTTATTTCACTTAGCATATTGTCTTCAAGGCTTATCTACGTTGTAGCATGTGTCAGAATTTCCTTCCTTTTTTAAGGCTGAATAATATTCCATTGTAGCGATATACCACATTTTATTTATTCACCCATCTGTCCATAGACATTTGGCTTGCTTCTATCTCCCTGTAACCTTAAGTTCTTTAAGTACTTCCTGCCACACAAGTTGGAGATGCCTTTTGGATGTGCTTTAATTATGTTAAGTTATTAATAGAAAATTGCAAACCATCTTACTAACTCAAGATGTGAAATTGGATCCATCAAACTTTAGAGAAAAAACCACTTTTTAATCTATATTTGAAGCGGATTTGAATAGAAGCAGTTGTGTGCTTGACTGGAAGTCGTGGTCCCAGAAGCTAACCAGTGATTCCTGGCAGGAGAAGTAAGTGCCTTTTAGTTCGGGAAGGGAAAAGGGTTGTCTTACCAGGAAGCAGTTCAACATTGGGGCCCTTTGTGCTTCCCAGGTCCTGGAAAGGACTTGGGCATTTGGAGAGAGAGAGGTGGAAAAGTCAGTAGGTTGGTTGGAAATCCAGTCTCAGACTCATGTAGGAATGTGGGTGTTTCCCAGGAACATGCTACTTTGGCAGCTGCTTGCTGGTTTCGTTTTGAGTGGGAGAGAAGAACAGATTAGAAGCGAAGAGCAGACTGGTGGAATGGAGGGAGATGGAAACCAGAGTCCTTTCCTCAGCCCACCTTCCCACATCAACCTTCTTTCCTCTTTCCCAGTGGAATTTGGCTCAGAGAAAACAAAACAAATTTGAGCTATTAGGTGTGGCATATTTTCAAGGCTAGTTGGGAAGTAGCCACTTGATGAGGTTTGTTTTTGTTTGTTTGTTTGTTTGTTTGTTTGTTTTTCCCCTCTTGCCAGCCTCACAGGGAACCAGATTTTTTTTTTTTTTTTTTGAGACGGAGTCTCGCTCTGTCTCCCAGGCTGGAGTGCAGTGGCGCAATGGTGTGATCTCAGCTCACTGCAACCTCTGCCTCGTGGGTTCAAGTGATTCCTCTGCCCCAGCCTCCCAGGTTCAAGCGATTCCCCTGCCCCAGCCTCCCAAGTAGCTGGGATTACAGGCGCCTGCCACCACGCCCGGCTAATTTTTTGTATTTTTAGTAGAGACGGGGTTTCACCAGAATGGCCTCAATCTCCTGACCTCGTGATCCTCCCACCTCGGCCTCCCAAAGTGCTGGGATTACAGGAGTGAGCCATTGCACCTGGCCAGAAAACACAATTATATTCAGTATTTGCATGGGGATATCCATGAACTACTAGCTTGAAGTGTTCATAGATCCAGAATTAGATCATGCTCCATTCCTTTCAATATCATTTCTTTTTGAAGCTGGGATTTTGGTAGTTGCCGTGATAAAAATTGAGTACCGCATGAAAATCAGGGTGGAATAGAAAATCAGGGTAGCAGTCAGTGTTCAATCTTATTCCAGAGTTTAAGAAATTTCCAAAATGACCACTGGGTTTACACATTCAACTAATAAGTAATTGTGTTTAGTTAAGAATGGAATAAAAATGTTTTTTTCAATGTGTGTGTATTAACTTTTCAAATGGCTACTCAATTGTTAGGACATAAATGCTTTTGAAGTCATTCGGACTTCACCACTTAACAAATGGAACTGTTAGGTATTTCTTTCCTCCCTGGGGTACCATGAAAAATTACCAACACACTAAGGGCACTGTGTACCAAGAGAATTTGGGAATCTTTGCTTTAATCTATCAGAAAATACCCCAAATTGTATATTTGCTTTTAAATACATTAAAAATGGAATTGGAGATGAGATGGCAAGAAAAATAAAATAAATATTTTGCCATAAAATGAAGGTATTTCTAAAGTAAATACCTTTATTTTTCTGATTATAAAATTAGTATGTATAGGTTATTTTTAAAAATCCAGAAAGGTGCAAAATGGAAATTAAAACCTCCATATTCCCAACTCCCTGAGATATAACAGCTGCCAACTTCCAGGCTCCTCTTCCAGGCTTTTTTCTGTATGTATTTAAGATAGGTATTTTACAAAAATTGAATCGTATACATTCTACTGTTTATTGTTTTTTTTTAAATTAACTATATAACAGTCATCTTTCCATGTTAACATGTATATATTTGTAATCATACATAAGGCTTATACATTTACTTTAAGCAGACTTACACTTTCAAGGGAGAAAAACCTCTCAATTCTAAAACCTTTATTACTAATTGTAGGATGATTCTACTATTAAGAGTAGCTCAACTGTGCCCCCTTGTGGCTTGATGCAATATTTAACATTTTTCTTCAAATGTGTTTGTGTTAAAGCCTTGTATTATGTATGACATGAAGGATATAAAGATGAACGAAATAAGATCTACACTAGGAGCTCATAGTCTACCAGGGGAGATTAGACATATAATTAAATAACTATGACAAAATGAAAAGTATTTGGGAGGCCGAGGTGGGTGAATCACCTGAGGTCAGGAGTTCTAGACCAGCCTGGCCAAAATGGTGAAACCCTGTCTCTACTAAAAATACAAAAAAAATTTTTTTAAATAAAATAAAAAAAATTAGCCGGGCATGGTGGCGCATGCCTGTAATCCCAGCTACTCAGGAGGCTGAAGCAGGAGAATTGCTTGAGCCTGGGAGATGGAGGTTGCAGTGAGCTGAGATTGTGCCACTGCACTCCAGTCTGGGTGACAAAGCAAGACTCTGTCTCAAAAAAAAAAAAAAGAAAAAAAGAAAAGAAAAAGAAAAGAAAAAGTAATTAGGTATCATAAGAAAGCTATTGTTAAAATCCCATAATCCATCTGTGAAGATTAAAGACTTCATGACACATTCACAACGGAGGCAGCAACAACGATTAACAGAGAACATTTACTGAGTGCTTATGATTCAGGAACTACTTTTTTTTTTTTTTTTTTTGAGACAGAGTCTTGCTCTGTCGCCCAGGCTGGAGTGCAGTGGTGTAGTCTCAGCTCACTGCAGCCTGTGCCTCTGGAGCTCAAGCAATTCTCCTGCCTCAGCCTCCTGAGTAGCTGAGATTACAGGTGCATGCCACCATACCTGGCTAATTTTTGTATGTTTTTAGTAGAGACGGGATTTCACCATGTTGGCCAGGCTGATCTCGAATTCCTGACCTTGTGATCCGTGTGCCTCAGGCTTCCCAAAGTTCTGGGATTACAGGCATGAGCCACCGCGCCTGGCCCAGGAACTACTTTTTTGCGTTTTTCATATTTAATTTTTTCAAAGATGGGATATTTCTGATCTAGGGCTTTAAACATGGATAGGAATCTCAGGCTAAGGAATGTGACCGCAATTCTGTTGACAGGCGTAAGAACCAGTGATTCACATTTTTGATGGGGAGGTAATTTGATCACAGCTGGAGAGATTAACCTTTCAGCAATGTGAAGGATGACAGACTCAGAGCAGAGGGACCAGTTAGGAGGCTACTGCAATGGTCCAGGTAGGATCTAATGCTGCTCTGAAGAGGTACCACAGAAAATGGAGAGGGGGGAATAAACTTGGGCTTTAATAGGACGCCAGCAATGACAGAATCTCTTTCTTGAATTTCACATTTTATTCTTATAAAGCCACCGTAACATTTGGTGAACTTTGAATGGAAGTGTTTGTACTCAGTGGACTTGTTTTATAAGAACTAAGTAGATTGATTCACTCGTGTTCACATGCTGATTTCCCCCCCTTCTTCTCTAAGAAAATAGTTTAAGGACACCAGCTAGACCATACTGTTTGGTCTCAGCTTTGGTAATTTTGCCAGAGACCAAGTCCTGTGTTAGGGCACACTATTCCTAGCTATTCTCTAAATCTGCCATGGTAGCATGGTGTTTGGAGAATGGCATTACCATATGTTTCTTTTTTTCCCATTGGATAAAAAACCAGAGGAAATTTTCCGAATTGGGGCAAAGAGGATTTGGATTAGACCTGAAGAACTGATTTTGAGGGTGAGAGATACTGGCACTGGATGATCAAGGGGGCTTCAGCATGCTGTTTTATGGCCATTTTATTTTATTTATTTATTTAGAGACAGGGTCTCCCTCCCTTGCCCAGGCTGGAGTGCAATGGTGTGATCATGGCTCACTGCAGTCTTGAACTTATGGGCTCAAGGGATCCTCCTGCCTCAGCTTCCCAAGTAGCTGGGATTACTGGCTCTTGCCACTATGCCCAGCTAATTATTTTATTTTTGTAGAGACAAGGTCTTGCTATTTTGCCCAGGCTGGTCTTGAACTCCTACTCTCAAGCGATCCTCCCACCTTGACCTCCCAAAGTGCTGGGAGTATAGGCATGAGCCACTGTGCCCAGCCTGTGGCTATTTTAAAAGATGAGATAGTTCATTGAGATGATTGGAATTTAGTTTGTCTTCCAAAACAATCAAATTTTTATCTAATTTATGAACACTTATAAAAGAAATCCTGCCTTTGATATTATAAGCACCTACAGCAGTGATTATCAAAACAAGATCTGCAGTTCACTGGTGAGCCAGCAGAATATTCTTGATGGGCTCGAGCCTATCCCTAAAATATATAGGGTATTATTTTTATAATAAAAGTTGGGTGTGTAAGCTTGCATTTGTCTCTGATAAAGCTAGTACGAAATGGTTCAGATGTCTTCCTCTCAGTTCTTTGTTACCTCCAGCTTTGTTACTCCAGTTCTTTGTTACCTTCCATGCCTATGTGACCATGTCACATAGGGGCACAGATGTGGAGAGAAGTGGTTATATTGATCTCTTTTTGTGCATTTCCCCAGTAACTAGTGAACTTCTTTGCACTTTAAGCGTCCTCTTAAATATTGTTCCCTGAGAAACCATCTTGAGTTCTAACACCTTTTAAACATAAGTAAATTGAATGGGGAAAATTAAGTGAGGCATTTCTAGGGCATCCAGGACCTAGAATTGAAGAGGATTTACATGGCTTTCTCTTTCTCTGAATGTTAGAGAACATGCTTTTGCTTCTGGGCAAAGAGGTGTGACTGAATATAATATATAAGGCTGTTCCTGAGTTTTGGATCACTAATTAACATGCTTGAGCTACTTCAAACTTTACTGGAATCATAATTCAAAACTGATTTGTCATTGGTATAGAGCAGTATCATATTTCAAACCGTATCAGATTAGAATTATGTACTTTATCACTTTTTAACCGTTTAAATTACATCTCTGTTAATAGGATCTGTGTTTTAACATCAACAGGCGGATGGTTGGATTGCATGGTTCATGTCTAGTTGAGTTTTTATGGCTAATTGGGCACATATGTACTAAAAACCCCTCTATTTAGAAATGAAGGATTTTACTAAAAATGAGCAGATTTTTATAACAGGCAGCTTGTTTTCATCTACTTAAGTAGCCTTTTAAACATGAACCATTTTTCAGTACAACTGTATCTTAATGTGTTAACTTTTTTTTTTAACACAGATTTCTTTCACTAGCTTAATGGGAATTCACAGAAATCATAGCCTTTTAATTAAAGCCAATATGTTTCAGTGCCAGATATTCTGAAGAATTCCAATGAACCAAAGAAGAACACATTTCTGAACTGGAAGGGTGCATATGGGACCCTTCAGAAGCCAGACAGAAATGCCTGATGGAAGGCTTTGACACTGGAAAAAGATTAATAAAAAGAACATTAGTGTGATTTTCAGAATAGCTTAAATAATGTGTGTAGTGAAATCATTTTCTACACCAAAGGATGGATGGATTGAAAAATTGAGACTCTTGCCTAGTCTTGATGCTATAAAGTCTAAATCGGACTTCAGTCCATTTGAAATAATAAAGATGGTCTATGATAGTTGTATTTATTGAACTGAAAACTAATATGAGTGACCATATTTTCTTTTTCTTTTCTTTTTTTTTTTTTGAGATGGAGTTTCACTCGGTTATCAGGCTGGAGTGCAATGGCACGATCTCGGCTCACTGCAACCTCCGCCTCCCGAGTTCAAGCGATTCTCCTGCCTCAGCCTCCCGAGTAGCTAGGACTACAGGCACCCGTCACCATGCCCAGCTACTTTTTGTATTTTTAGTAGAGACAGGGTTTCACCATGTTGGCCAGGCTGGTCTCAAACTCCTGACCTCAAGTGATCTGCCCACCTCGGCCTGCCAAAGTGCTGGGATTACAAATGTTAGCCACCGCACTGGGCCGAGTGACTGTATTTTCAAAATTAGTACAAGTGATCTGACAAGGAAAATCTGGAAGACAAGGGAACAGAATATTAGAAATTGAATGAATCCTTGAAAGTGTGGGATGTAGAGCCATTGTAATGGCAGATACAAGGAAGTCGCAGATTCATTTTGTTATTGTTTGGCCAAACAGAAACAGTCTGGGACCAGCAGATGATTTAAGTTTTAATCATTGCCCTGCACTTATCTAGCTGTGGGACTATGCAAGTCATTTAACCTTGACATGTTTCTGTTTCTCAGTTTTAAAACGGTGATTATATGTACCTTGGCCATCTTATGAGGTTGTTGTTAGGACCCTAATGAGCTATGGGATGTGAAAGTTTCTTGTTATACCAGTGGAATTATTTCTGTGGTTCTGAATAATAATGGCCAGAGACCATGCTTTATTCTCTATTGCCTCACCCAGGTGCTTAGCAGCTGCCTGTATAAGGAAAGGCTCGTGGACAGTGTGCATGAATGAATGAGTGACTGGTTCTCTTTGCTTTAGTTTTATTTTCTCCCTCAGAGGCTTGGGCCAAAAAATAAAACTAAACATGTGGTTTGGGATTCTTCAGAGTTTTACACAGGTGCACTGTACTGGTACCCATCCAAGTCTGAGCCACATGCATAAACATGAACATATTCTGATAGACATACTAGTATTACATGTGTACAGGCTGTTTGGTGGGATTTTTCCTATGGTATTGGATTTGGCAACTAGAGCCTCAGCTGCAAATGCAACATTTTAAAGAAAGCTAATGACTGTTGTGGCCTCCTCCCCTTCCCTTCTTCACTCCCCTACCGGCCAGTCTACTATAGGGCAGCCCACTCAGACCTCCTACCTCCAGCTGTTGACTCAGCCGCCTCTTACCCTGAAGGCCTTTTGCAAAGGTGCTGGTGGGAGGCAAAGAGGGAGAGAGTTCTCTTGGTTGCACCCTTTTAGTGGAATGGTGTTCATGGTTTTCTCCTCTTTCCAAAGGGAGGGAATGACGATGGGCAGGGGAATTCCTACAACAGATTAAATGAGGGGAGATATTTCTTCTTACTTGCAAGAAAGGAAAACTGGCTTTAGGTTTCCCTGTTGGACATGTGCTTGGTCGGAGGGCTTGTAGATCTGTCCCTTGGCCTCCTGGTGCAGAGAAGAGAACTGGAGACAGATGGCAAGGTGCAGAGAGGGCCGGCCCTGGGGCAGCCTGCACAGCACTGTGGCAGCCTGCACAGCACTGGTTGATGTGGTAAGGATGCCTGAATGTGTCACGGTCAGGAGCATGCTGGTGCAGAGCTCTCAGGTTTGAGTCTCCTGCTGGTTCTCCCACTCAAGGGGGTGACCCATGCGGTGAAGATGCACCTCAAAGAATCACACTTCCAGCTCCAGTGCCCTGCCAGGGAGAGAGGGGATGAGACTTAAACTGAGTCACGATTGACAAAAACTGAACTAACTAGCAGTAAGTGTCAGTGACCAAGAAGTGATGGAACTTGCCCGAGATCCACTACTCAAGGAGGGAAGGGAGATTTGACAGCACGTAGCTAAAAGCAGTGATGAGAAGATCAAAACACAGAAAACAAAGCAAAACCCTGTTTCATGTCTGTAAAGCACTAAGCAGAAACTCTTCCATAAAGTGATTACGCTGATTAGAAACTGCCTTCATGTGGTTTGAGTCCAGCCTACTTAAGCACTGAAGCCATAGTCTGAGCAGAAAAGACCTTAGTGAGAATTCCTTCAGACTAGGAGATTTCAAATGCTATTCCAGGAAGTCCAGGGTGGGCAAGGCAGCCCACAGAGGTTGCTCAGGACCTCCTGGGGGAAGGAAAAGAATGAGGTTTAGGTGGTGGCATGTGGAGGAAGGTAGAATGCAGAGGACGTAGGACTTCTGGTCTCCCTTTATCCAGAAGTAAATTTGTTTTTACCTGCTTTTATATATCAGGCTTTCTTGTGAGATGACTCTTGGACAAAAAAGGCTTCCTCATAATCCATCCCCTTTATTTCTGAGATAAATAAACTGAAGTTTAGCCTGGGGAAGTGACAAGCCACAGGCCACAGAACCTTGAATGGCAGGGTCAAGAGCCAGGTCATTTGGTTCTGCATCCCATCCCACACAGGAGGGTAGAGTTAGCCTCATGAATTCAAGGTGCATTTATTGAGCACCTACTAGGTAGAGTCACACAATGTTTTTTTTTTTTTTTCTCTTTTTCCTAAAAGATTAATGCAGTTATTGCATCCATTTGGTGCCTTTACTGCCGGAAAAATAACAGCCAGCAGGGGCTTTCTTGGGTTACCACGGTAAGAGATCTCTGCTAGTCAAACACTATTAACTTTAATGAAGCGGCTTTGATGGTGGGGAAGAGACAGCTGACACCCTATTTCCCTAACAATAAACCACTCTGACAGATAAAAACAAACAGGCTCAAGATAACATATAGCATTCTGGAGAACGGGGCCTATAATGAATGCAGACGGATGTGAGCCATCCTTTCCTCTAAAGCTGTGTTTCTCCATCTGTTGTGGAAACTTCTAAAAGGCAGACCAGGATGACCTAATCCGGCTTTTACAGAAACCACCGCTTGGTGGTTATAATATAACCACCAACCAGTAAAACAGATTATAATTATTATAAGGATGGCCTGGGGAGGAATTTTTAAATAAACCTAGTTCTCCCGAGGTTTCTTTCTGAAGACCCTCTTTGCTCTGCGTTAGCTGTGGGGTCTGAGCGCTGATGGTTTGTTTATCCAATTCTGGAAACTCAGGTAATACACTCCTCCGCCTTCCCTGCCGTGGGGTGACCTAACCTGCTGATATCCTTGCTATGGGGAGAGCTTCTCAGCCCCCAGAAACGATCCTGTGATCACTTATCATTGCACACGGAGCTGCCAGGGCTTCTTCCATCTTGGCAAATCCAATGGATAACTTGGCCTAAAACAAAATACAAACATAACTCCCCAGGGTTAGACTAGGTTTGGCGCTAAAGCCTATTGGAGGCCATGGAGATGGAAATGGTGTGCAATTTGGGGGCTCTGACATAATTTGGTCATTAGTCATTAGACTCAGATTTCAGTTTCACTATGAGGAGTGACATATATTAGCTTAAAAAATGTTTATTTCAGTTCTTCGCCAGGCTGTGTCACTTATTGAAACACCCCATGTTATGTCCTTTCATTGGGGGCTATTTTTGTGTGTGAGGTAGGGGAAGGATCATTATAATTGCACTTTTGATTTTGTAAGTCATTTTTTACATGTATTTCCTCATTTGACTTTCACAGCCTCCCCACTGAGGTAGTTTTTTCTGTAGTCCCATTGATTTGACTGGGATCCTGTGGGAGTAAATGTGAGAGCCAGGACTGAATGGATTTCAAGGCTTATTCCGCTCTGATGAAAAGCTCTGAGAGTTCTCCAGTGCTCTTTCCTCAGGAGCATCTTTCTACTACTAAACAATTAAAAAGTTGCACAAATATATCTGCTTTCATAAAGATTATAATTATATTATAATTATTAATCATATTATATAATACATAAAATATGAAAATGTATAATATATATGTGTATGGGCCTTGCCTATTATAACTATGTAGTTATGCAAATACTTAGTTTTATCTTCACAATTTACATCAGTCCTAGTGGTAGTCTTACGATCTTCAGGTTACAGATGTGGAAACTGAGGCTGAGAGACGTTAAATAACTTTTCCAAGGTCACACAGCTGGTAACTGGCTGGCTGTTAGCCTGTGCTTGTCCTACTGTGCCACATCCTACTTGGGTTTCATTATGAAAATATGGTCAAAGGTGAATAGCAGGAGGGACAGGGGCCCTGAATTGACCAAACTATACATTATCACTATTACCACTGCTACTACTACTAAAAACAATAATAACAGTAATTACCATACCTGCCAGACCCAATGCTCATATTTATGCAAATCATCTCATTCACTTCGACAGCGACCCTACCAGGTAAGAAGAGAGGGGTTCTCACACCAGCTCCGTTGCCAACTTATGGTGTGGTTTAGGAACAGCTGCTTGACTCCTCTAGGCCTCAGTTTCCTCGCCTGCAATATGGTGAGAATAACATCCCTTCACAAGGAGGTTGTGAAGATGAATGTGATAATGCATACAAAGCTCCTGGCACAGTGCCTGGTCTACAGGGAGGACTCCGTGAAATTATGATGATGATGAGGTGGCATTATTGCTCTGAAACTGAGGCCAAGAGAGGTTAGGTCACATGGCCGAGACCACGTAGAAAATGGAGAAACCGGACTCACTCTGACCCATCTGACCTGAAAGGCCAAGATTTTTGCCTCGGTGTGCTTTTGGCACAACAGAGCCTCCCCTCACCCATCATTGTGTCTACCCCTGGATTCTTGGTTCTTAGCTTTGCATGGAAAAATCTCCTCCCTCTTTCATTATTTGGTCATGAAAAGAAATGGGATGTTAAAAGCACATGGCTTTGCCCTGGATACGCCCCCTCCCCTGCAAGGTAGAGATGACTTAAAACTGGGAGAGAAGCAGTTTGAATTCATGACCGAGTAGAGATTCAGCATGGTCTCACCAGACTGGAGCACTGCACTGAGACACCCAAGAAGAAGAAGATCAAAATGCTCTTAAAGGGCAAACATTCTGTTGGGGGGTGATGAAGGCCTGTTTTAGGGATAGCTCTTGTGAGAAAGGTCTGGGGATTTTAAGTGTCCAGAAGCTTAAGATGAGCCAGCCATATCATGGGGCATGGCTGTAAAAGTGGTAGATGCAATCCTAGACATCATTTTGGATCATGGATTGTCCTGGGAGCCCTAAGGGAATTTAGGAATGGTGTAGCTGCTTTGTTATTTTACAGATGAAGAAGCTGAGCATCTTTTTATGAGGTCACAAGATGAGTATAGAGTCATTTTTAGGCGATGGGCAGGACGGACTTGCTTATACTGAGGCCACAGCCCTTTGTGTCCTAGTCTTTGGTGGGAAAGCTGGCCACCCCAGGAGATGGCAGCCTCCTTCCCCTGGAGATTTGCAGTTACAGACTGAAAAGTAACTGGCACTCAGGGCTTTACAAAGAATACCTCATTATCTCAGTCCAGCCTCTTCGTGATTCACCAGAGAGTTAATCCTACTTTCTCCTTTTAACAGGTTAGGAAACTGAGGCTTAGGGCAGTTCATCAGAGGCTGCCTGGATGAACTTTTTTTTTTTTTGAGATGGAGTCTCGCTCTGTCGCCCAGGCTGGAGTGCAGTGGTGCCATTTTGGCTCATTGCAACCTCCACCTCCCAAGTTCAAGCAATTCTCCTGCCTCAGCCTCCCAAGTAGCTGGGACTACAGGTGCCTGCCACCACGCCCGGCTAATTTTTGTATTTTTAGTAGAGACGGGGTTTCACCATATTGGTCAGTCTGGTCTTGAACTCCTGACCTTGTGATCTGCCCGCCTTGGCCTCCCAAAGTGCTAGGATTACAGTCGTCCGGCCTCGATGAACATTTTAATCATAGGTGGCCTACAACTCTAACTCCAAGTTTAAAAGAAAGGAGAAAATTCCTACTGCCCCTTCCCACACCCTTAGCTGAGATCAGATGTCTCTCTGCTAGACACGCTGGGAGGACTTGGGTTAATGAGGACCCTTACTGCAGGGGTGGGTGATGGTTGGTAATTAGCAATGGCCCTGGTGGTAAAGGTCTCCCGGCAGGGCCAGGGGCAGTGAAAGGACTCAGGGCACCAGGAACACACTCCCTAATTTTCCAGCATGAGAATGCTCGTAGAGGCCACAGGGATTAGGTTTTGCGGGAGCCAAAGGAGGCAGCCCGGGACTGATGCCGAGGGGCCCCCTCAGATTTCTCCCAGCCACATCTTCTCTGCACCACGGCAGCCCCCTGTATGCTGCCTGCAACTGTGACTCTGGCGGCTCCAGGCCAACAGCCCTAAGGACGACAGAGGACACTGGGAATTCTAAATGCTGGCATACGGGAGGGATGCTTTCGCCCCGGAGTTGATGGTCCTGATTTCCTGTCCTTTCTCACCCAACATTTTTATATGCGGATGAACCACAGTAAAAGGAACATCAGGGGTGTGGAGAAGGTGGGAAAGATTGCAGGAGAAGCAGCCTCAGGTATGTGAAGGGAGTGAGCCCTGTCTGCCTAGGGGAAGCCCCTCCCCAGGGGCAGGTGCTGGGGCTGATTCCATGTCTCAGAGCCTCTGCTTCTCTTGATCCCTTTCTGCATGGAGGACCCCACTCTGGGCTGCCCTTTGTCAGGCAGTGATTGTGCCCCTGGCTGCCATAGCCTTGGTTTCCTTCGCCTAAGAGGATGACAGAGGTCTTGGCTGTTTCGCTTTATGTGGATGTTGGCCTAGGGGATACAGTCACCGTCTTTCTTGTGATGACTCCTGGTGGTGGCTGCGATGACTCCTGGGCTGGTTGAGCAATTTTTAATTTCAAAACATCACAAAGCTCTGCCCACTAGTGGTTCTTTGGGAAACATTCATATTCTCGGTGCGGGGTGGGGGTAGGAAGAGAACTTTTAATGCAAACTGGGTTGAAACAGAACAGCCAGAGAGCAGGATGACTTAGAGAGAGCTGAATCCCCTGTTCGGGAATCCATGAATTCACAGCCGAACATCTCTTTCTGTCTCAATCGCCTCTTCCTGGCCATTGATAAGCTTGAGAACTGTCCGGTCCAATTTAGACTATTTTAATTAAAAAAATGAAACAACACATCCCTAAAAACAAAATTCAGTTTGGATTCCTTGCTTTTGCTCAGGGCAGTGCCTCTAAAGCCCTTTAACTTGTAACTGTTGTTCGTTCACGTTACTGATTACACAGTTGATTCATGGATTGCATCAACCCCCCTCTTTATTTTCCTTATGAAACATCCCTTTGGCATTCCTCATCCTTTATAAAAGTATTCCTACTTTCTCGCTTGTTGATAAGAAAACGCCTTCAGTAACATACCCACCTTAATATTTGACTTTTTCCATTTCTTCAAAGTGAAGACAGATCTTAATTTAATATGGCAAGATGAACTGTGTGCTCCCTTCCTCAAGTTTTTAACTTTACCCTTAAGTTGACTCTTGTCTACTTAGTGACCTCGCACCCTAATTTTTCCGTTTACTTCCTGTACTGCATTTGAAGTGCCTATAAATCACATCTTAGGTCAACCCTTTCCTTAACATGAATAATATTTGTATTCTCGCTGTGCAATACAATTTTACAACAATGCCAATTAATTTTTTTGGCAGCCCGGACTTTCATTCTTTTTTTTTTCCTCTTCTTTTTCTTTTTCAAAGCCCTATTACATTGCAAGCCTGTCTTTTAGTGTTTGCAGTGATGACTGCTTTGAAGCAGAAACTTAGCATTTTTCGAGGCATACCTGGAAAATGTCACATGTGATGTTCTAGGTGGGCTGACCCAGTTTCCTGTGGGTTCACCCAGTTTGCTGTGGGTTCAGAGCAGAACTGGGCCCAGTCAGGGGCTGGGATGTGGCAGCAGAACCAGAAGAAGGGATTGGTGAGACAGAGACCATGCTAAGGAGATTCTCACCTGCTACTTGGGTTGGCCACTAACAGACTTACTGCCCCCCGCCCCACCCCACCACATAGGACCCTCCTTTAATTAAAATAACACACTTTGATGATCTTGTATTCATTGGTTTGTTTCCAAAAGCTATCAAGTTGCATGTTGAAAAGCCAGTGAGGCAGAAAGAAGATCCACTGACTTCATCTCCCAAGCCAGGAGGGAGGGGAAATTCAGCATTTGGCATCGACGGGGTAAAAACAGATAGATTTTTTATTTCAATCATATCCTCTGAGAGCTTAGCTTCTTATGATAAGCTCTGGCCAATTCCCATCATACCATTCTTTCCCCTTGTGAAAAATCATTCAACTGTAGTTTGTATGCATCATTTCCTGGTGTCCTTGTGAGCTCTGTGTGTGTTGAATGTTCTCAGTTGGAGGGCTTGGAACTCCACTTATTTGTGTCCTTACATGTCACAAAATTCATCCAGCACTTGCCTGGGCAGTCAGCATTATTCACAAGTTTATGGGAGCTCATAGCTTCAAAGCATCATACCACTCGTGAAATGGTGAGGGTGTGGCCCAATTTGCTTTTTGGGTAGGTGTAGGAGAATGACTGAAGGAAGTCCCTGCAGTCAGATGGCTTCCCTGTGTGGCCATGGGCATGTTACTTATCCTTTCTAAGCCTTGTTTTTTGTTTTCGTTTTTTTTTTTTACATCGGCAAAATGGGAATAAGAACAACATAAAGTGAGGATTAAATGAGGCGAGGTAATCCTAGCACCTTGGGAGGCTGAGGTGGGCAGATCACAAGGTCAGGAGTTCGAGACCAGCCTGGCCAATATGGTGAAACCCCGTCTCTATTAAAAATAAAAAAATTAGCTGGATGTGGTGGCGGGCACCTGTAATCCCAGCTACTTGGGAAGCTGAGGCAGGAGAATCACTTGAATCTGGGAGGTAGAGGTTGCAGTGCGCTGAGATTGCGCCATTGCACTCCAAACTGGCGACAGAGCAAGACTCCATCTAAAAAAAGAAAACAAAATAGAAGTGAATACTAAGCTTGGACCCCTAATTCATATGTATTAGTTCGGTGACTCTGGAAACTCCATATAACCACCTGAGCTCCCCCTTGGGGTTATTGTAAGGCTTATAAAAGATATAGGATGTGCCATGCTTGGCACATAGAACTCCTTAACCAATGTTGGCTGATTCCAGGTCTCCAGCCTTCCCAAGATGACCTATTGGGTATTGGCTCCAGTAGGCATTTCAACTGTAGTTTTACTTGACATGACTCAGACGTCAAGAAAAGGAGATGCCTTAGATCAACAGCCTCCAAGTTAAAAAGAAGAATTTAGCACTTCCTTTCAGACATCTTCAAAAGGCCAGGCACCTTTGGCTCCATTATTTAAAATATTAAGTTAACTGAAACAAAAATTGCTGTTCTGTTAAAATTAAATGAATGCACATATTGTTATGAAACAATGAATTAAAAGTTCTCCTAATCATTCCCTTGTAGAACAAACTCCCTGATTGGGAAGTGGTACACAGTGCCACAAAAGTTCTTCGGGATGCCAAGTGCTCTGAATGTTAACAGCCTGGCTGGAAAGATACCATCGCTGTGTACTTTCCCCTGTGTCTTATTCTCCTGGTTTGTACCATGCATCTTATGCTCCTTGGTTCATACCTAGCATACTTCTGGGCAGAATTATTGCTCGAGTGCCCCAGAGGCCTTTTTTCTTTTGTAAATAAAGTCTTAAGCCTGCTGATTATATATTATTATATATTATGTATTATTATATATAATCAGTGCTTTCTGGAGGCTGGAGAGGTGAGAGCAAGGGCTTCCATGGCATGGCAGCGATAGGAAAACTTTCTGCTCTGCTCAGACCTGGGGGCCTGCCTGCTCCATGGGCAGGTCCGTGAGAAATAGTGACACCAGCTCTCAGCGTGAGCAGTCTGTTTTCTGCTTACATACACACACTTGATTTATAATCACAGTCCGGACGGCATCTGAGTCTAATTACCTGGGTATATGAAAGTTCAGGAGATCTCAACTAAGTTAGCAATTCAGGGATGCGCTTTACCAGAAGCAGATGGAAAAAATAAAACACTTTAGTTTATGACTATTTTTCTATATGGGGGAAGGAGAGAGAACAAAAAGAGTTGGCAAATTGATCCTTGTCAAGCACTAATTAAATATTATTCATGATTAATTCTGATGTTGATGTATTCAGCGTTTTAGCCGTGTCATAAATATCTCAAAGAATGGAATGACTCACTTTGTGTAGCTATAATAAATCATGCATACAGCAGTCCCCACGTGGCCTCCTGAGCTAGCCTCTTATTATTAGTAGTATTTAATACATAAACTTGTTTTTTATTTTTCTGGAATGTTATTAGGGAGGTGAGGAAATAACTTCCTAATCATGCTTTGCTGTTGCCATTTCATCTAATTAAAAACAAGTGCTTTAAAAATTATAAAAAATTAAGTTTCTATCATTTGTAGATAAACACTGATATATTTATAGATGAAATGACATGCTATCTGGGACCTGCTTAAACAACATCCAGATTGGCTGAGAGAGGGGTCAATAGGTGGGGACATAGATGAGACAAGGTTAGCCATGAATTGATAATTCTTGAAGTTTGTCGATGAGTCCTTGAGAGTTCATTACAATAGTGTCTATTTTTGTATATTTTTGGCATTTTCTATAATAAAAGATTTAAATGATATTTCCTTGAGAAGGAGCTCAAGTTTATTCCTTAAGAAAAATTATGGTAATCAGTTTTGCATGTAAGCATATGTTCAAGTTACAAATCATGGGTTAGAACATGTTAATCCAGTTTGGGATTGACAGACTGATGATGATGATGAAAATATCAATAGTAGCTTCTACTTAACTGAATATCAACAGTATGCATGATACTCTATTATACTAGGTGCTTTTACATACTTATTTTATCCTGAAGATGCCCATCGTGGCAGACATTGATAATCGATTGTGGCACTCTCCCACACCTTCTCAGAATCCCACTCAACATAGTGCCCAAGACAGCTCAACTGGATCATAGTTGGCATTCATATGGAAGCCTATTCATCATGTCTCATCCATCTCACCACCATAACAGACGAGAAACTGAGGCCTAGAGGGAATCAGGACTCACTCAAGATCACACAGCTAATGGGTGACAAAGTACTCATTCCTACTGACGTAAGTCCAGGGCTCTTTCCATCTCAATAGCTAAAGCTTCTTCCAGATCAAACTTTCTGTGATTCTGTATGGGCATGTGTTAATACACAGAAACTGCTTAGAACAGTGCCTAGTGCATGATAAGTACTAGATCAATGTTAGCGATTATTATTATAAGAAGGGAAGACTTAAAAATACATCAACTCGGCTGGGTGCGGTGGCTCACGCCTGTAATCCCAACACTTTGGGAGGCCGAGGCGGGCAGATCACAAGGTCAGGAAATCGAGACCAGCCTGGCTAGCACGGTGAAACCCCGTCTCTACTAAAAATACAAAAAATTAGCCGGGCGTGGTTGTGGGCGCCTGTGGTCCCAGCTGCTCAGGAGGCTGAGGCAGGAGAATGGCATGAACCTGGGAGGCGGAGGTTGCAGTGAGCCAAGATTGTGCCACTGCACTCCAGCCTGGGGGACAGTGCAAAATTCCGTCTAAAAAAAAAAAAAAATACACCAACTCTGAGATGTAAGAACTGTGATAAACTCAGTTCAGTTTGCAAAAGTATCTGCTAGTTTCCTAAAATGGCAACAGAACTCTGGGCAAAGTTAGCCTAAGAGCTGCAACCTCAGGCCTTAGGGCCTCCAGCACGGGCTGCGAGGCCTGTGGTCCCTGTCACTGCTCCTCAGGAATGTGCGTGGAAGGCTCCACTCTGTCCAGTCTAGACAGATGATGTCAAGCAGGCGACCTTGGCATCCCCTTTGTGTGGCACCAGCAGTGACCCGCCAGCCTCTCCTTGCCCATGCCTGGCAGACCCATAAACCACTCAGTCGACTTGCAGAGCTCTGATAACGGCATCCAGATTCGGGCTTCTCTCATAGTCTCAGGTCTTCCTATCTTCCCCTGAAGACTTTTGAATCCTTGGACAACTTTGACCAACATGATTTCCACCACTTGAAGGAGAATTTTCCTACCTACAGACAATGTGCTGTTCCTGAAAGCCTTTAATTCTTTGGTGCTTTTGTGGGTTGGTTCTGACTTCTATAGGAGATCCAGGAATGATGTAGGTATTGTGAGTGGAATTTGTTTTTTTCAAAATCTGTGAATTAAGCAGCTTATAGGAACCCATGTAATTTGTGTGACAAGTGACAGCTTGTGTGAAAATAACCTACCCATATCCTGTTACACATTTGCATCCATTATGCTCCGGAAAGCCGTCTGTCACTGGTAGACCATTAAGACATACTCACCAGTGTTTTCCTAGGTGAAAGGGTAATTATTTTTGCTGTTTGTTCGTAATTTATTAATAGTCAGTGAAGAACATTAAGGTAAGGGATTATTTCAAACAAAGTGACAGATCAAATGTGTGGAAGGCATAGTGATCTAGCGGTTGATAAGAAAAGCTATTATTGTAAGGATAAGCTTTAGTTTGGGATCTGAATATGCTACTACTGATTGGCATTTCACGTAAATAAGGTGCATACAGAAAGTGGAAGAGACACCAGGGAGAATACCAGTAACTAGTTTTGCTTCGGAAGGAATCACCATGCTCTGGAATAAAAGCACAATTTCCTGTAATGTCACATGCATGCTAGTAGTGATATGCAGAATGATAAGTGGTATGTGAACATTTAAAAAATAGTTATATATTCACCTTAAATGTGTTAGGGAAAGAGTATAAAAAGATACCAAACCCGTGATTTCTGGGATTATTATTTATTTATTTCACTTAGGCTGAGATTAAACTAGATATTATGTTTTTAAAAATTGAGTTGGCCGGGCGCTGTGGCTCAAGCCTGTAGTCTCAGCACTTTGGGAGGCCCAGGTGGGAGGAGCACTTGAGCCCAAAAGTTCAAGACCAGCCTGGGCAACATGGCGAAACCCTGTCTCTACAAAAAATACAAAAATTAGCCACGTGTTGTGGTGCATGCCTGTAGTCCCTGCTACTCAGGAGGCTGAGGTGGGAGGATGGCTTGAGCCTGGGAGGTGGAGGCTGCGGTTAGCTGAGACTGTGCCACTGAGACACTGCACTCTAGCCTGGGCGACAGAGCAAGACCCTGTCTCAAAAAAGAAAATGAAGAAAGTGAGTTAAAGGAAAGAAAAAAGTAAATAATAGTAAAGTTGGTATTTCAGATATGACAAAAATGGAAACGATGATGTGCACATGAATGATGTTTAGGGAACACTGGACTAAAGACTGGTTCCCTTGGAAGCTTGAAATTAGCCTTTGTTAACTAGGGATAGCCCACGTCTTCACGTATGTTGTGATGAAACCATCTGGAGCTCTTACAACGTTCCACCTTTTCCTTAAAATTTCAGCATAATATTATTCTTCAGCTTGTGAAGCAAAAACCAAAATAAAACATGGAATGCAAGTCAAAGCAGGTACTGGGAGGAATTGCCTTGATTCTTCTGTGAGAGGAAAGGATTAAAGTTTTGAGTGAGTTTACAGATGAGCTGAGGTCTCAGCTGAACTCTGCCACCAGTTTCCTATTGGATTTCTGAGATGACTTCAACTTTCCCTGGACCTCCGTTTCCACATCTGTAAAAGGTGGAGTTGAGGTATTTCCAAGGTGCCTTCCAGCCCTGACTTTTGGATTCAGTCAGAATTCTGGGAGACAGGAAAAGTGATACCACCTTAGTGGCAGGACGTTCTGGGAAATTTTACACATTTCTGTGTCTCCCAAGTGGGCTACTAACACCATAAATTCAGCTGATCTATTAAGATGGACTAAATGACTTCTTTAAAGGGGGCAACACTTATTTGGAATGTAAATTCATGTTCTTGTTTTTGTTTGTTTGTTTTTGAGACGAAGTCTTGCTCAGCCACCCAGGCTGGAGTACGAGATCATGGTTCACTGCAACCACTGTCTCCCAGGTTCAAGCGATTCTCCCATCTCAGCCTCCTGAGTAGCTGGGATTACAGGCGCCTGCCATCATGCCCGGCTAATTTTTGTATTTTAGTAGAGACGGGGTTTCACCATGTTGGCCAGGCTGGTCTTGAACTCCTGACCTCAGGTGATCTGCCCACCTCAGCCTCCCAAAGTGCTAGGATTACAGGCATGAGCTACCACACCCGGCCTGTATGTGCTTGTTAAAGCAAAACCAGGTCCCATTTCTTTTCCATCACACCCACGATCTTTTTGGTAACTGGTGTCACTAGCTCAGATCAGGGAGAGGGTCAAAGATGATTTCCCAAGGGAAGAGAACTCTAAAGCCGATTCTTGTAAAAAGGAGGAAGTTAATGAAATGGAAAAAAACAATTCAATCAGAGAGAGTAGCTTGAACCAAGACCCACAGATGAAAAAGAACATAGTTCATTTAGGGAAATGTAAGTATTCACTGATGTAGCAAATGATCATTGTGTTGCCTACCTTTGCCAGGCACCGTGAGGATACAACAGTGATCAATACAGACAGTTGTTGGGGCAGGCTGCAGTGCTAGAGGTGGGGCGGGGATGGGGGAGAGGGGAGAGATTATTGAGTGAGGCTGGCTCATGAAGGGCCTCAAAGGCCTTGCTGGGCATGTTGGACTTCTAGCAAGACACAATCCACTGTAAAGAGGCAAGTGGTTAGGAGAGCTTTGAGATCAGGAGAATTGTGGGAAAGACGGAGGAGGCTTTGGGATACGCTCACCCTTGTTTAAAGGAATGGTCTTCTAGATGTCCAACAGCTCAGTCTACTCTGGGGGCTTTTCCTTGAGGGAGTCTTTCTGAATTAGATGACTGGAAGGCCTTCTAGCCTATATTTATAAACACCCTTGGCCCCCTGGCTGTGGGAGTGAGGGATGGTGGATGACTATACCTAGCAGATGTTTCTGTTGGGACCTCAGATGCTGATTCACAGTCAGATTTGGTGAAAGCTAACTCTTTTCTTTGAGCTTTTCTCCTTGGACAAGGAAGCGCTTGTTCTAGAAGATATTTCTGTAGATGGAAAAACATGGGCATGCTTGCCCTTGCAAAAATTCTTCATTTGTAGCTAATTTGCACAGACCAGATAAGGTATCATTCTAGAGGCAAGCTGCGTGTTCTTTCTGATTATTTTAGACACAAGCGGCCTGTTCCTTCTTATCAAGCAGATCTGGATAAGCTGGTTGCCAATTTGATGAAAATGCAACATTGCAGTACATGAGACAGTGATGAGCCAGGAAGCCAGAGGTGGGGACGAGCTTTCTAGAAGAAGTTAGCTACATTATGGGAGAGAGGATAAAGGGAACCTTGGAACACAGCTTCTTGTAGTGATTCACACAGCTATTTAAAACTGCAGTAAAGAAGAGATCCTGCCACCACCCCCCACCAGAAAAAAGCCCAAACATAAAAAGAGTTCCACGACCACTATTTGTTTTAAGCTTTGCATTAGATATTCCTCCATTTGAAGAGTTAAAAAACAGAGGAAGACTGCTTGTCTGGTGGGCTTGTTGGACTGACCGAGTTCAAAATGTAGCTCTGCTGCTTACTAGCTTTGTGGCCCTGTGCAAATTGCTGAATATCTCTGAACCTGCCTTTTTTATATCTTCTTTAAAAGATTTTGGGAAGGAGTAAATTTAAAGAACTTGGCAAGGCTCTTAATAAGTGTTCAATCAATTAGCTATTGTTATTATCCAGTGGACATTTTTGGGGAGTAGCAATCACTCACTGCTCAACCGCTAACAATATAGTAATGAGTATAATTAAGTATATATATATATATATTTTTTTTTTTTGTACAATGTAGTCAATGGGACTGTTCCTTCCACTTTACAAGAGTGTAGATGAGAATTAGTTTACTGAAATGAGAGCAGTTAACTGATTTGACTAAGTACTTGGAGTGAATAGGAGATAGAACTGGTGCACAAACGTTATTTATTTATTTATTTATTTATTTATTTATGGAGACAGCGTCTCACTCTGTTGCCCAGGCCGGAGTGCAGTGGCGTGATCTCATCTCACTGCAACCTCTGCCTCCTGGGTTCAAGCAATTCTCCTGCCTCAGCTTCCTGAGTAGCTGGGATTACAAGCATGTGCTAACATGCCCAGCTAATTTTTTTTTTTTTTTTTTTTTTGAGACGGAGTCTTTCTCTGTCACACAGGCTGGAGTGCAGTGGCGCGATCTCGGCTCACTGCAAGCTCTGTCTCCCGGGTTCACACCATTCTCCTGCCTCAGCCTCCCAAGTAGCTGGGACTACAGGCGCCTGCCACCACGCCCAGCTAATTTTTTGTATTTTTAGTAGAGACAGGGTTTCACCATGTTAGCCAGGATGGTCTCAATGTCCTGACTTCATGATCTGCCTGCCTCGGCCTCCCAAAGTGCTAGGATTATAGGCGTGAACCACCGTGCCCAGCCTCTTTTTTTTTTTTTTTTTTTAATAAAGATGGGGTTTCACCATGTTGGCCAGGCAGGTCTCGAACTCCTGGGCTCAAGTGATCCACCTGCCTCAGCCTCCCAAAGTGCTGGGATTACAGGCGTGAGCCACAGTGCCCAGCCTGCCGCACAAACTTTAATCTTTTGCAGTACAATACTGTTTGCCTGAGACAAAACTTGAAAATCCAAAACCCAGTATTCTGTTTTATTTGAGCTTCTTGCTGTGTTGGAAAAGTTGTGTGCAAGTTAATATAGCTTGGAAAGTGAGTGTGATTAAACCTTTGCAGAGGCAGCACACAGCAACGGTGATGTCCCCTAACAACCTTCTGCATCATCAACAGTGGATATAAGGGTTGGGCTTTGCATCTTTCTCAGAAGGCTCCTACTCAAATCTGTATCTTCCAGCTTTGTTTTTTGTTGGTTCACTGTGGTTTATGGGGCTAGGTAACCTGTACATTGTAGATTCTAGTCTGTTGACCTGCAGGTTCCTTCTTGTTACAATGGGTCTAAAATTCCATGGTTTAAGTCATAGCTTAAATGTCATTCCTTCATATCTGCAGAGATTGATTTTTCTGCAACTGAAGACCTCCAGCATAAGCTATTCTTGCAAAATGTCATATTACACAGCAGAAAGGGGACTGGACAGACTGTGGGCACACCTACCCGGGTTCTAATCCTGCAGCAAGATATTTCATCTCCGCGGGTGACATTCCCCCTTGTCTATGATGAGGGAGCTGAAGTCAGTAATATCCAAGACTCTTTTAGCTTTTAAATTCTATGATATTTAAGCAGTAGTTTAGGAACAATTTAAAAAATTGAAAGGAACACCTGACTAAAACTGTGAATTGGTACATTGTGCAGACGTGAATATTTTTATCCTTTTAAAAGTTTGTTTTGTAGCTATACCAGAGTTCATAAAAACATGTTATTAAGCAGTTTCTGTGTATTCTCCTTGCATGAAAGTGAAAAGTTTTTTTTTAATTCAAAAAACTCTTTTATTCTTATTTTATTCAAAAATATTTTGAAATGAGTTGTCATCTGGTCCAGAAGTTCCTACACCTGGTTTATGGCCAGAAGGATGTGGAGACCTTTAGAAAGTATAGGATTCCTGGGTATCTCTTGCACCTACGGACTCAGAATGTCTGCATTGTGGGGTTCAACAGTCTATGTTAAAATCCAAACAGATAGTCAGGCGAACTCCCTGGGTGAGTCTGATGAACAGCCACCTTTGAGAGATCACTGCTAAGTTAGCTTGAGTTCTGTGATTTTGATGCGGTCAGTTTCTGATCGCCGGCTCTGCCTTCCTCATTCCAATATTTTCCCAGTGTCTGCAGATTATTCCCCCACGGGAATAATCTGGGGGATCGATTATTTAACTGTAAAATGCTGGGATGTGTGTATGAGAGGAAGCCCAGGCCTGTGCCTAGGTCTGGGGATGCCTTTTCCAGTTTGTACAGGATGACTGTTTTGGTGCCCTGCAGTCTCACTTTGCCATCCTCTTCTTCTCACATAGATTCTGCCTTCTCACATGTTGAGACAGTTGCTAGGGTTTATCCATGGTGTAGCATGTGTCAGTACGTGCCTTCTTCATATAAGTCAGAAGTCCTATCATATTCAGATGGCATCCTTCTATTTTTGGGGTAACAACTTTATTGAGATATGATTCACATACCGTAATATTCACCCACTAAAATGTACAACCCACTGGTTTTCAGTATATTCACAAATACATGCAACCATCTCCACAGTCAATTTTAGAATATTTTCATCACCCTGCAGAGAAACCCTGTACTCTTAGCTATCATTCCCTTGCCCCTCCATTCCCCTGGCCCTAGGCGACCACTGAGCTGCTTTCTCTCCTTGTAGATTTGCCTGTTCTAGACATTTCATATAAACTAGACATTTCATATAAATGAAATCATACAATATGTGGTCTTTTGTGACTGCTTCTTTCACTTAGTATAATGTTGCCAGAGTTTATCCACATCATAGCATGTGTCAGTACAGATTCCTTTTATGGTGAAATAATATTCCATTGTGTGGATATCCTACATTTTATTTATCCATTTATCCATTGATAGACATTTGGGTTGTTTCCACTTTCTGGCTACTATGAATAATGCTGCTGTGAACATTTGGGTAAGAACTTTTGTATGGCTACATTTTTATTTCTCTGGGGTATATACCTAGCAGTAGAATTGTTGTGGGTCATATGGCAACTTTATGTCTAACATTTCAAGGAATTCCCAGACCATTTTCCAAAGTAGCTACACCATTTTGCATTCCAATCAGCAGTGTAGGAGGGTTCCAATTTCTCCATGTCCTTGTCAACACTAGTTATTTACCATTTTTTTTTTGTTTTTTCAAATGATAAACATCCTAATGAATACGGAGTGATATCTCATGGTGGTTTGCTTTCTTCCATTAATTGGTTCCCACCAAACATAATGAATTTACTTAATTTGACCAGGGAAGTTCTTTTTAAGATTAAAATAAACTCTTAATTGTTCATTGTAGATAGACTAGAAAATAACAGACAAACAAAAAGTCCAAAACCCAAATCACCCACAGTCCTACCATCTGGGGAAAACCAGTGTCACACTGTGGACTGCCTCTTTTTAGAATCCTCTCCTATGTAATCATCACTTTTTAAAAGAGAACTTTTTAGATCCAGTGAAACCAATTGGTAGAATTATGTAGCAGATATTTTTGAGCTTTCCTGCTCCCCATTTGAGATGAGTCCAGGGTTGGGCCTCTCTACTATTCATACCTGCAGACTCTGACCTGGGCAGTAAATGCTTTAAGAATTGCCTTTTAAAATGTTAGGTCAATCATCAGAGATGATGTTACGACATGCATTTGTCTTTGCGTCATCTAATGAATCTAATATGATCAATATTTAAAAATAAAAATGTAAAAAAAAAAAAACCATATGCCTCTGCCAGCACCATGTCAAAGGTTTTTTAAGTTCAGGATATGAGGGAATGTAGATCACCTCCAACCTTCACTCCAAGGCCATATTCAATGTATAAATGGCATCAGGAATTTTCGTTCAGTGACAGGAAAACAAGATTGAAGAAGAAAGTTTTGCTTCCCTGTACTGCCTGAGCTTGGGGACATGTGAGTGCCCCCCACACCACCCACTCGGAGGTCCCTTGTGTTTTCTGTTAGACATCACATATTGGCAGACCTCAGGTCAGGCCTTCCTCTCTCCTGCCCCTACCACTTGGAAAGAGGTTTAGAGTTAAGTAAGACCAGCCTCTTCTGCAGGGGGCATCAGTATAACAGTAGCACTTTTACTATTAATCATCATGCATTTTTCCTGCGAATGCCTTGGAAGAGTGTGAGGGAAGCTAGGATTGTTTTAACTCTCTTTTCTTGATCTCCCTCCTCCTCTGTCTCTCCCACCCCCCTCCCAGCTACAAGGTCATGAAAGGATTTAAGAGCTGTGGGGAAAAAGAAAGCATAGCAATGTCGTGGGGGTCCTGGCAGAGTGGGGCAGTGAACCCCTTCAGAACGTCAGGAGGAGGAAGCGCAGACCTGTGAGAGGTCCAGGGTGGTGGCGGAGAAGTGTTTAGTGCCAGCCCCTGGTGAGCCAGTGTATTAGTCTGTTCTCATGCTGCTATAAAGAACTGCCTGAGACTGTGTAATTTATAAAGGTAAGAGGTTTAATTGCCTCACAGTTCAGCATGGCGGGGAAGGCCTCAGGAAACTTACAATCATGGTGGAAGGGGAAGCAAACACATCCTTCTTCACATGGCAGCAGGAAGGAGAAGTGCTGAGCAAAATGGGGAAAAGCCCCTTATGAAAACATCAGATCTTGTGGGAACTCACTCACTATCACAAGAACATCAGCACTGGGGTACCCGCCCCATGATCCAGTTACCCCCACTGGGTCCCTCCCGGGACACATAGGGATTATGGGAACTACAATCCAAGATGAGATTTGGGTGGGGACACAGCCAAACCATATCAGCCAGGTACTATGCTGGGCCCTCTTACATCACAAGTGCTCTTGTCACAAATAGCTAAGAAAGTTATATTTTATTCTGACTACTGCTTGGTGAAATAGGTGTTATTTAGCTGCTTTAAATCCTTTCTGGAACAAGGCTCTGTGTAAACAGTTAAGCTGCCATCCATATTTAATGGACGCATTTGAAGGCTCAGAGAGGTGAGATGACTTGTCTGATATCACACAATACACAATAGAGCTCAGCGTTGCTATTCTGCCTTGATTCCAAAGTCTTGTGAGAATGCCTGTTTACTTTATTTTCTGTAGCTTAGGATTCTACGTCCAGTGCTCTCTTTGGAGCCATGAGGTGGAGTCGGATGAGCAGGCTGCTGGCCTGCCTGGTAGGAAGGAGGCTGCCATCCCAGCCAGGGTGTTTGGAGACTTAGAAGAGGATCTGGCTGGGGAATGGTGTCTCTACCAAGCCCCCTCCTTACTCAGCCCCAGGGGCAAGTGAATGCTGTGATTGCTGACTTTATGTCCCACCTTTTGCCCCCAAAATAACTGGAGTGAGAGAGGGAAGAGGTTTAAGCAATGTTTCCAAAAGTTTTACAAAGCCTTTCGTGGTTGGGGATTGGATTTAGAGTCAGGTCTGGATTGGTGTTCAGACCCCTCAACCTACTGGCTTCTGACCTCAGACTGCTTACAGTAACTCCATTTGCCTTCATTTATGGAGGATAATGCTATCCATTTTGTAGGATTGTTGGGAGGATAATGCTTGGCACATAGTAAATGCTCAAGGAATATTCTTTATGACTCTTATCCTCCACGCCCACCCCCTGCCATAGCCTTTCCTCCTTCCCTCACTTTCTCATACACCTCTGGAAGGCCCTCCCTGCTACCCTTTGCAATCTACCCCCATGGAGACCCAGTAGGCTCAGCTATTTTATGGAAACTCATTTAGGAAGTTCATTGATTCAGCCTTTGTTTGGAATTTGGTGGTTGGCTGGGGGCTTTTAGGTTCTGGGAGACTCATTTGCTGAACACATTCTCCCAAGGCTGTGTGTAGCTTCCCCCTTGACACATATCTAGGGCCAGAGCTGATCTATCAATTCTTTATTAAGACCAGTTATTTTTTATTTATGATGCTTGTGGGTTCATTAAAAATGGCACTCCCTGTTGGGGATAGCAGCAAGGCTTTTAGCCAGTTTTTATCAGGTTGTTAGAGTAGATATGAATATTTTAATAGAGAGAAAGAGCAAAGCCTTCAACAAACTTAATTTGTTCTAGAATTTAAGTGACAGGCTTAACAGGGGTGCCTAGTAATTCAGTATAATCAACCCAGATAGTGGAATAAGGAACACAATTAAATGGACCAGGGAGCTTTTCCAGAGGGGCCACAGGGGGTTTTTACCCCCCTGAGCAGCTGTAAATCACTATATCCCTGGATCCTTTTAGGCCATGTAAGATCTAGCATAGCCACAGGCAGCTTCTAGGCCCCATTACGTTCCCAAGGAAGCCAGGAGAGTGTTTTTGTAGATTCCATTTTAACATTTATAGAATTCTTTTCCCAAGATGCTGATCTTATTAAATTATGTACAAAATGATGGATAAGCCAGGCCACTGCTGTCCGTCAAAAGCATATTTGAGGCCTCCATCTTGATTGCAATCACAGAGATTCTGGCGAGTTTCTTCATGTAGTTTTAAAAGGTATCCACTTGGGGGAGCTTTATGATTGAATTTTAATATCCATATCAGCTTTTATGTGCAACGTGAGATCCAGATGACTGCCCCCCAACACCCACTGCACTGACAAGCTAGTGAAGCAAGCACTGGTTGCAGAAATACAATGATAAATCAGTGCGAGTGGCTTTACTTTATTGGCAATTCCTCCCTCTGGATTTTGAAGTTATTCTTGATTTTTTAAAAGCTTTCCCTTCAAACTAAAATAGTTTAATAAAGACACAGTAAAGAATAGCAGTACTTTCTGTCATTTCCTGGACAAGTATTTTGCATATATATTCAGACATCAGATGCACACTTAAGTAAGTGCATTTCTCAGTTAAACAGCCAAAGCACTGGAAAAATCTCCTTTGAAGTTTTATGAACATGGTCAGTTGCAAGGAAGATAAAATCATAAAACCAAATGTCTGAGCAGGGAATGCTATTTTCTAGTGTATCCACCATGTAACTCTCCATAGCCCTTTCTTTCTCTCAAATAGATAGGGCATGGAGAGGTCTAATGAAGGGCAATCCATTGCTGCCCGGGCATAAGTCCAGGTTCCAGATGGTCTTTAGGGTCTACCCAGATTTGTACAGTTTTGAAATAATGGAAAGCGAGTTAGGGTTCCTAATTAGGACATTTACTAGAGAATGTTTTCACAATATGGATGCACGATTAACCTATTTTACTATGGACTAAAATGAAACCAATTAGAAAACCACATATACAAGTGTGCCTCTATGTGTCCACCTGCCCACATAGAGGGAGCTGGGAAGTGTTTCTTAGAAGGGGATGGCTTGGTTACTGTATAAATCTCAGTCTCACTCTGTTCTCTTCTCTTTCTCCTTTTTCCTCTTCTTTTGAGTTGCTGGAGCATTATAGAGTCTCCTGTCATTTTCTTGGTGTCCAGTGATTATGTTCATATGGCTTTGCTATCTTGACAAAGCCTCTTTCTTATTTTTTCTGCTCTCTTTCTGGAAGAGGAAAGGAAGAGTCCTTCTGGGCCACTTTTCAGCCTTTTGTCCTGTTGATGAACATCCCGGCGTCTGAACAGCTCCTGTTTCTTTCTGCATTTGCTTCCTTTGATGCCATTCCCTCCCACTTCAGGGGACTCAGTCTCACCTTGCTGCATCTCTGTCTCTCTTATTGGACAGCCTGATTGTCTCCACACAAGCGTCACACTCTCTGTTGTCATCTGCCCTATGAGGACAAATCGCAGATACCTGCTCCTGCAAAGATCAACCGCCTGCCCTACCCACTTGCTCACCATCTTCATTGGTCACATTGATCTTTCACTGCTCAATGGAGAAGAAATGTCATTTCCTCAGGAACCCTGTGCTTCCTACCAGGAAGACATTTCTTCAAGAAAAAAAAAAAAGCTCCACACTCCTATTTTCATGGTATTTTCTGGCCTTTTTGCTTAATGCAGTGGTTTTCAAGCTTTCTCTTTTTTACCACAGACTCTATGATTTAATTCTTAGAACTAAGTCACATGCGAAAGCCCAGCCCAGTCTGCTCCTGGCTTCAAAGGGCACTGTGGCAGCTCATTTCCTGAAAGACAGCTGCACCAGCTCCTGCTAGGCCCCTTTGCAATGAGATTCTGCTGCTTTTCCCATCAAGGTGGAGCCTGTTTCCCCTCTCCTTGATCTGGTGGCCTTGTATCTTGCTTTGACCGACAGAATGTGGTGGAAGTGATGCTATGCAAGTCAGGAGGTGTTGCAGCTTCCACTTCAGTCCTTTTGGGTTCTTGTCCTGAGCACCATGTGTAGAAACTGCTCTAGCTTATTAGAGGATAAGCGGAGACATGGAGGAGAACTGAGGCCACCCAACCAACATCCAACACCGAGTGCCAGATGCTTGAGAGAGGAGGCATCTTGGACTTCCCACTGATTGTCGCAGGATGGGCGAGCTTTAGGGAAGGCATCAGAGGAACTGCCCAGCAAAGTGCAGAAACTGGAGAAATGGCCAATTCTTATTATTTTAAGTCGCTCGATTTTGTGGCATTTTGCTATGTAGAAATAGATAACTGAAACAGATGCCATTCAGGAAGACCCTATATTAATAAGTCTCTCTCTCTCTCTCTCTCTGTGTGTGTGTAATCAGCTTAATTTAAATTGTAAAGTGAGTTAGTGGGTTTCTGCATGCTAACAATGTAAACACAGGCTGCTTCATGTTGCTGCCTCCTGTCCCCACTCCCCTGCCTTAAAATGCCATACTACATCATGGCCAAGTTTACTGTGTGTGTTCACATACCATGAACGTTTTATAGATGCTTTGTGGAAAGCTTATATAAAATCAGTTTTATATTTGGTAAGTCTCACATCACTTAACGTTAGCTAAGAACGACCTGTATTTAAGGGCACAGAAAAGCTGATCTGCTTTGAAGACTGCAGTGGTGCTCCCTTGAGGCACTCTAATGAACCCCAGGACTGTGATGAGAAGGCTGATCCTTTAACACATCCCAGTGCCTGCTGGAAAATGTACAGTCATCAGAATCAGCCAAACTGAATAGGTATATTTAATGTGTGATATGGTTTTGCTGTGTCCCTACCTAAATCTCATCTTGAATTGTAGTTCCCATAATCCCCACGTGTCATGGGACAGACCTGGTGGGAGGTAATTGGATCATGGGGGTGATAGTTTTATGAGGGGCTTTTTCCCCTTTGCTTGCCTCGCATTCTTTCTCCTGCCACCCTGTTAGGAGGTGCCTTCCACCATGATTGTAAGTCCCCTGAGGCCTCCCCAGCCATGCAGAACTGTGGGTCAATTAAACTTCTTTTCTATATAAATTACCCAGTCTCAGATATTCATAGCACTGTGAGAACAGACTAATACAATGTACATATGTTACTTTTCTCCTGAAAATAAATTATTTTTAAAAGTTCTATTTATACAATAGGGCTATTATTGCAATTAACCTGTTCCTGAATGTTAGACTCAGTGTCCATTTTCCTAGTACTACCTTGGTCATAATTGCCATATTCTCACTCTGTACTATATGTCAGGCTCTGTGCATGCATTTAGTCTTCTGAAAGACCCTAGGAAGCAGAATGATTGGTGTTGTTTTACAGATAAAGAATTGAGGACTCAGAGAGTTAAGATATTTGTCCATTAGAGCTATCGCACTGTACAACTCCAGGGGGTGCCATTCACATTGTTGTCTATGTCACACGATATCCCTGCTTAAGATAAAAATCTAGGGAATGGTGACGCTTTAATAACCTCTGACTTCCCCAACCTACTTTATTTCCTCTGTCTTTGTCTATCTATATATTTGACTAATGATCTATCAAATCATTGATTCATCTGTCCATCTATCCAACCATCCCTCCCTCCATCTCTCTCTCCCCTCTATCCACCTACTTGCCCACTCATCCATTTGATGAAATCAATGAAGGTGTTGAATACTCTGTGAAAGGCCTGGGCTGGGCATGGTGGCTCATGCCTTTAATCCCAGCACTTTGGGAGGCTGAGATGGGAGGATTTCTTGAGCCCAGGAGTTCAAGACCAGCTGGGTAACAGGGTGAGACCCCATCCCTACAATAAATAAAGAAATAAATAAGCTAGCAATGTGTGGTGGCATGTGCTTGGAGTCTTAGCTACTCGGGAGGCTGAGGTGGGAGAATCACTTAAGCCCAGGTTCAAGTTGGCAGTGAGCCATGATCATGCCACTACACTCAGCCTGGGCAAAATATACCTGGAAACATGAATTCTCTGCTGCCTGTTCTTATTTTCAAGTTCATTTGAGATACAAAATTTTAATTATGGAATATTTAAAATACTTAGAAAAGAAAATAATTTTCCAGAAACCCATGTACCCACAACCCAAATTTCATATTGTACCAAATTTGCTTCAAATGTCCTTCGTCTCCCTTTTAAAGAAAGAGAGTAGAACAGAGTGAAAGCCTTGCCCCTCCCTTTCACTTCTTTCCCTAGCTTAAAGAGGGCACATCACATCCCTGTCACATTTCCATGCATGGTCTTATACTTTTACTACATCTGTATGCATCCATAAATAAATAAGATTTAGTATTGTTTCAAGTTTTTGTAGTTTGCATCAATATGTATACTATCAATATACTTTTACAACTTGCTTTTGACCTTTAACACTATATTTTTGAGATTGATTCATTTTGACACATATACATCTACTAATTGACAGTTAAGTTTTTACTTCTTTTATTATTACAAATAATGCTGTGACAAACATCCGGAACATATTTCCTTGTTCACATCTGCATGAGCTTCTGTAGGGCAGACACCAGGAGTGGAATTGCACATCCTCAGTTTTCCTTGCCAAAATACTTTCTAAAGTGGTTGTACCAGTTTACACCTACTAGTACTATACGAGTGCTTCCATTTTCACACATGCTCAGCTACATTCCATATCTAGCTTACATCAAATGGTATCTCATTTTTGATTTCCATTTCCCTGAGCATTTTTTTTGCATAGGTTTGTTGCATAGTTTGTTTGTTTGTTTTTTGTTTTGTTTTTTTGAGATGGAGTCTCACTCTGTTGCCAGGCTGGAGTGCAGTGGCACAATCTCAGCTCACTGCAACCTCCGCCTCCCAGGTTCAAGCGATTCTCCTGCCTCAGCCTCCTGAGTAGCTGGGATTACAGGCATGCACCACCACACCCAGCTAATTTTTTTATATTTTTAGTACAGACCTAGAGACAGGGCTTCACTATGTTGGTCAGGATGGTCTTGATCTCTTGACCTAGTGATTCACCTGCCTCGGCCTCCCAAAGTGCTGGGATTACAGGTGTGAGCTGTTTGTTTTTTGAGGCAGGGCCTCACTCTGTCACTCAGGCTGGAGTGCAGTGGCACAATCTCAGTCCACTTCTACCTCTGCCTCTGGGGCTCAAGCAATCCTCCCCACTGCAGCCTCCTAAGCAGCTGGGATTATAGGCACATGCCACCATGCCTGGCTGGGGTTTTGCCGTGGTGCCTAGGCTGGTCTCAAACTCCTGGGCTCAAGCAGTCTGCCTGCCTTGGCCTCCCAAAGTGTTGGAATTGCAGGTATACAGGCATGAGCCACTGCACCTGTCCACGTTGCATAGTTTTATAGATCATCCAGGTTTCCTCTTTTGTGAAATGCTTATTCATAATTAATCTTCTTTACATTTTTTTTCTACTGGGTAGTCTCACCTTATTGATTCATAGGCGGTTTTCTTGTTTCTGTTTTGCTTTTAAAATCTTTTCTGGAAACAGGTCCTTTGTCAGTTAATTGCATTGCAAGTACCTTCCCCAGTACTTGTTTTTTTTAAAAAAAACTTGGTTCTGCCTATTTCTTTTCGTTTCTTATCTTTGTTCTCTTTTTGTTTCTTTCTTTCTTTTTTTTTTTTTAAGACAAGGTCTCACTTTGTTGCCTAGGCTGGAGTGCAGTGGTGCAATCTCGGCTCACTGCAACCTCTGTCTCCTGGATTCAAGCGATTCTCCTCCCCTCAGCCTCCCAGGTAGCTGGGATCACAGGCATGTGGGCCACCATGCCCAGCTACTTTTTGTACTTTTAGTAGAGAGGGGGTTTCACCATCTTGGCCAGGCTGGTCTCGAACTCCTGACCTCAGGTGATCCAACTGCCTCAGTCTTCCAAAGTGTTGGGATTACAGGTGTGAGCCACTGCACATGTCCCAGAAGAGATTTTTAGAAAAACATTTATGGAACTCCCTATTATGGGCTGTGCGCTATGCGAAGCACTTCACATGTATTGACCAATCTTTTAAATTTTTTTAATTAAAACATTTTTATTTGTATAAATTTAAGAGGGACAAGTGCAATTCTGTTATGTGAATATACTGTATAGTAGTGAAGTCTAGGCTTTTAGAGAATCTGTCACTCAAATAATGCACACTGGTACCCATTAAGTAATTTCTCATTATCCACCCCCTTGGCAATCCCCTCTCACTCTCCTGAGTCTCCAGCGTCTAACACTCCACCCTCTATGTCCATGTGTACACATTATTTAGCTCCCACTTATAAGAGAGAAGATGGGATATTTGTCTTTGTGAGTTGTTTTACTTAATGACCTCCAGTTCCATCCATATTTCTGCAAATGACATAATTTCATTCTTTTTTATGGATGAACAGTATTTTGTTGTGTATGTGTACCACGGTTTCTTTCTTTCCTTTTTTTTTTTTTTTTTTGAGATAAGGTCTCACTCTGTTGCTCAGGCTGGAGTGCAGTGGTGTGATCATGGCTCACTGCAGCCTTGAACTTCTGGGCTGAAGTGATCCTGAGTAGCTGTGACTACAGGCACATGCCACCATGGTTGGCTTTTTTTTTTTTTTACTTTTTTGGTAGAGACGGGATCTCTATATGTTGCCCAGAATGGTACCAAATTTTCTTTATCCACTCATCTGTTGATGGATACTTAGGTTGATAACAACACAATGAGATAGGTGCAGTTATTATCCCCATTTTAATGATGAGCAAACTAAGGCTTAGAGAGACTAAGTTATTGCCCCAAATTATGCAACAATCAAGAAATGGTTCCAGAAGAACCAAGAAATTAGTTTCCAGGAAGTTAGTTCCAAGATTTGTGTAATCACTAAAAAGAAGTGCTTGTCAATGCCACAGTTCCTAAGCCCCAGAGCTCACTGGAAGAGATACACACGTAAACAGGTCCCATCACACAGTGATCAAGCCTAGGACAACACATATTGCCCTAGGGGACTGGAGAGGGCTTCATGGAAGAAATGGCCTTTGGGCTGAGTGAATGAGAACGAGATGTTTGTGCTAGGAGCTAGGCAGACAAAGGGAATAGTGTGTGTATGTGCATGTGCATGTGAACACGCACTCTCTATGTGGGGAGGGGAAGGACATTCCAGGCAGAGGGAGCATGTGCAGAGGCCTGGAGGCTAGAGAGAGTACAGCATGTTCTATGCATTGTAAGCAGCTCAGTATATTTGGAAGGTGGAATTTAGGGGTGGGGTGATTAGAAATGAGGCCAGGAACAGTGCCTGGCACTTGGCTGTCATTATTATTTGTTGAATAAATGAATGAATAAAAGCTTTTAGTGTTACAAATGCAATCATGAGGCAAGCCCTTAATTAACTTGAATGTTCAAGGCATTGTCCCTTATAATTAACAGGGCTTCTCAAAAACTTTCTTCCTGAACTTATGAGGAAATGTCTGAGTCTTACTTCCCTATATTGAGAAGCACAGTTTAGCAAGTCCAATTCAGTCTTTTGTCACTAAGGCTCTTTCAAGTCTCCTAAGCAAAAATTCAGAATGTTATAGGTCATTACCTAAGACTGGAGCTGTTGATGCAGCTCGTTTAGAAGACTGAGTTAAATGAACCTATTCCCTCTAAGTTCATTCCCACAAGTGTTGCAATGTGGGTAATTTGGGTTATTTATGCTTAGGATGGGTTTGTTTTCAGGTAAGATAGACCTATTATGAATTTAAAATATTTGTGTAGAGTCAACTCATTAATTAGCACCATCTTTTTACTAAAGGCAAATGGGTCTATATATCTCTCTGTCTCTCTTTTTTTTCTTTTTGAGACAGGGTCTCACGCTACCATCCAGGCTGGAGTGCAGTGGCGTGATCTCAGCTCACTGCAACCTCGACTTCCCAGGCTCAGGTGATCCTCCCACCACATCCTCCGGAGTAGCTGGAACTACAGGCGTGTGCCACCACATCTGGCTAATTTTTTGTATTTTTGGTAGAGAAGGGGTTTCACCATATTGCCCAGGCTGGTTTCAAATTCCTGGGCTCAAGTGATGCACTAGCCTAGGCTTCCCAAGGTGCTGGGATTATAGGCATGACCCACCGCACCTGGCCGGACCTATGTTCCTTTCAAGACAAATAGATGACACCTTTGCTCATAGGAGCAAGAGTTTTGGCTCCTTATGCTGACCCAGCAGTTGCTAGAGTGTGGTTTTGTTAAAGAGAGGTTAATAAGAGGAGAAATACAAGTTGGGCAAATGAAATAGTTACAGTCGCTTGGTTCATACCATGGTGTTTTTTGTTTGTTTGTTTGTTTGACTATGTCTGGTTGGGATATTGTAGTTGAGAAGCTGAGAACAAGGTGGACATGTGGGTCCCTTTTCTACCTTTTCATCTACATCCAGGGCTAACTCCACAAATGTTGCTTCTCCCCAGGAAGGATGTAGATGATTTGTAGCTAACTCTTCAAAGCAATTCAAAGCACGTACTCTAAAAACAATGGGCCAGTAGCTCCTCTATGTGTATAAAATATCTATTTGGGCACTTCCTGGTAGGATGTGCCAGGGCTCTGGTAGGATGAAGTTCCTGAGCCCCAGAGAATCAATGTCCTTTGCAGTCCCTTTCCATTGAACAATCTTCAGCCTCTGTGGTGCTGCCGAGGTGGTTCAGGGGAGAAGGGAAGAACTCAGGATTCCTTTAGGTTGCAGGGAGAGTTTCCTTTTTACCAAGCTAGGAGCTACTACTGCGGTCTTGGGGATGGAGCAGAAGGTGTTCAAGGAGGCAATAACAAATCCCAACTTGCTGCTCAACCAGGCGGAAGTTGCTGGTGGGGAGAGAGATTTGTTTTTGCCATCTTGAATTCAGATTCATGAGCTATTTTTCTACAGGATCCATGTTAAAAATGATATTTAGATTTTCAGACAGCCCACACAACTCTGTTTGCTTAAAATGTAGCTGAAGATGAAATATGTTTTAGTGATGTTTGTCTTAGTTCATTTGTGTTGCTATAAAGGAATACCTGAGGCTGGGTAAATTATAAAGAAAAGAGGTTTATTTGGCTCACAATTCTGGTGGCTGGAAGACTGGGCATCTAGTGAGGCCCTCAGGGTGCTTCCACTCATGGTGGAAGGCAAAGGGGAGCTGGTGTGTGCAGAGATCACATGGCAGGAGAGAAAGCAGGGTTGGATGTGGGGTGATAGACCAGGCTTTTTAAACAACCAGCCGTCATGGGAACTAATGGAGCACAAACTCACTCATTAACCTGAGGATGGCACCAAGACATTCATGAGGGATCCACCTCCGTGACCTAGATACCTCCTATTAGGCTCCGCCTCTAACATTGGGGATCACGTTTCAACATGAGGTTTAGAGAGATAAGCATCCAAACTACAGCAATGCTATACATCTATAAAAGGCAGTATTTTTCAGACTATTTTTTTCCTGCAGTGCAGCCTTTCTTTCAGACACATATACAAGGAAGCACAATATATATGACAGCCTAATGCAGAACTGTTTTGGTTGAATGGGGATTGGGCCTTACAGCCTGAGTCTGGGTCCTTGAAATTCACTTTCCTCTTGGGATTGCTTCATTAATCACTGCTGTGACCACCCCTTTTGTCCTGAGGGGTCGCTGTGCACCTTACAGCTCCTTTGCAAGAGGGGATACACAGCTCTATGGTCAGTTCTCCAAAGGCCAGAGGGGTAACAGAAGGGAATAAACTTAGCGATGGGAAAAAGGAAAACTATTAATTTTTGAAAACTGGTCTATCCATCAGTGTAGGCTGGCTACATAAGAGTCACCCTGGAAATTTTTAAAAACCTGGGGTCATTCCTCAGAATTTCAGTTCAGTGACCCTAGGATGGGCCATGGAATCTGTATACTGAAAAGCTCCTGTGGAGGATTCTGATCTGTTGCTGTATTTGGAAATCTCTGAATTGGGTCATGTGGCTTTCTGAACACCACTTGGCCTTCAGCTTGTGGCTACCGCCTCTAGCAGGGGCATCTTCTTCTAACACAGGGCAGGAGGCAGATCCAGACAAGGGAAGAGAATCCAAAGGAGAGACAGGAGTTTCACATGGGCTTCTCATCTGAAAACTTGTCTCATTCCCATTAATTGCCAGTAGGAGTTGTTATAATCTCCTTTACATAAGGCTTTAGCCTCACCCTCAGGGCCTAATGAAATAAGCACAACAGAATCCAGAGCTAGGCTTCATCTCCCCCAGGGTGAAACCACGGTGAGAGTAGAAGGGCTTTTTTTCTTATAACTGACCTGGGAGCTGGCTAGATGATTTTTTCTTTTTGGAAAAATGTGCTGTAAGTCTAAATGATCCATGTAAAGGAACAGTCACAGCCCCTAAAAACCTCTTGGATTAGAACCCTTAGGATTGCACGTACTCTGTCAAAGTAATCCTGCCGATTAATAAAATGTTGGTTCATTGTTATTAATTAAAATAGTAGGTTCCAGATCCTGAAGAAGGAAACAGAGGCTATTGATGGAGGAAATGGGAAAGAACCAAGGACTGGAGAGAAAGAAGACAGATTTACAAGGATTAAGTATGTGGGTGAGTGGGATTTTGGGGTCCTAGGTGAGTGAAGAGCATACTGGTTAATAATCATAATTATAACTAATGCTGTGCTGAGTACTTTACAGAGTTCATCTCATTTGATCCTCACAGTAACCTCACAATAACCCAAGAAAGTAGATGTCATCCTTACCCCTAATAAACAGAAGAGGAACCTAAGGCATTATGAAGTTAAGTAATTTACCTTAGGTCATATAGCTAGTTAAGTGTTGGACCAAAATTGGAACACTCGGTTAAGTTATTGCAGAACCTGCACTCTTCTGTGCATGTGTGTGTTGTTTTTATGGTTGTGATTGTGACTGAAGTAATTAAGGCAAATCCCAATCCTTATGTCACTTCACTCCTAAATACTTCATTATGCATTTCTAGAAAATACGAATATTTTCTTATATAATGTTTATGTGCCATTCTGACACCTAACTAAATACTTCATTATGCATTTCTAGAAAATATGGATATTTTCTTATATAATGTTTATGTGCCATTATGACACCTAACTAAATACTTCATTATGCATTTCTAGAAAATATGGATATTTTCTTATATAACTTTTATGTGCCATTATGATACCTAACAAAACTAGCAGTAATTCTTTGATGTTACATATAATCCAGTCATATTCACATTTCTCTGCTTATCCCAAAAATGTCTTTAAAAAATCTTAATTCATACACATTAGGCTGCAAATAATAATCTGTACATTGAAACGTTTGCTACATCACTTAACCTTATTTTAATCTAGAGCAGACTTACCTTTTTAAAAAATGTCAATAACTTGTCGAGGAAACTTGGTCAGTTGTCCCATTGAAGTCCCCAATTTATATTTGCCTGTTTGCTTCTCCATGGTCTCATTTAACTTGCAAAACCTATTTATTTTATTTTATTTTTATTTTTACTTTTATTTTAGTTTAAGGGGTACAGGTAAAGGTTTGTTATATAGGTAAATTCCATGTTGTGAGGGTTTAGTGTACCAGTTAGTCACCCAGCTAATAAGCATAGTACTGTACAGGTCTATTGTTCCTTTCTTTGTGTCCATATGCATTAAGTGTTTAGCTTCCACTTATGAGTTAGGACATGCAGTATTTGGTTTTCTGTTCCTGCATTAGTTCCCTTAGGATAGTGGCCTCCAGCTCTATCCATGTTGCTGCAAAGTACATTATATCATTCTTTTTTATGGCTGTGTAGTATTCCATTGTGTATATGTATGACATTTTCTTTATTCATTCCACTGTTGATGGACATCTAGGTTGATTCCGTGCCTTTATCTATTGTGAATAGTTCTGCAAGAAACATATGCGTGTGTGTGTCTTTATGGTGGAATGATTTATTTTCCTTTGGGTATATACCCAATAATGGGATTGCTGAGTTGAATGGTCCTTCTCTTTTAAGTTCTTTGAGAAATCTCCAAACTGCTTTCCACAGTGGCTGAACTAATTTATATTCCCATTGGCAGCATATAAGCACTCCCTTTTCTTTGCAACCTCTCTAGCATCTGTTATTTTTTGACCTTTCAATAATAGTCATTCTCACTGCTGTGAGATGGTATCTCGTGGTTTTGATTTACATTTCTCTAGTGATTAGAGATGTTGAGCATTTTTTCATATGCTTGCTGGCTGCATGGTATGTCTTCTATTGAAAAGTGTCTGTTCATGTCTTTGTACACTTTTTAATAGGGTTGTTTGTTCTTCTGCTTGTTAATTTAAGTTCCTTATAGATTCTAGATATTAGACCTTTGTCAGATGCATCATTTATAAATACTTTATCTCATTTGGTAGGTTGTCTGTTTACTCTGTCGATAGTTTCTTTTGTTGTGTGAAAGCTGTTTGGTTTAATTAGGTCCCATTTGTCAATTTTTGTTTTTGTCGCAATTGCTTTTTGTGTCTTTGTCTGAAATCTTTTGTCCAGAGTGGTATTTCCTAGATTTTCTTCAAGGATTTTTATAGTTTTAGGTTTTACATTTAAGTCTTTAATCCATCTTGAGTTGGTTTTTGTATATGGTGTAAGAAAGGGGTCTAGTTTCAATCTTCTGCATATGGCTAGCAAGTTATTCCAGCACCATTTATTGAATAGGGAGTCCTTTCCCCATTGCTTGTTGTTGTCAGCTTTGTTGAAGATCAGATGGTTGTACGTGTGCAGCTTTATTTTGGGCTATTTTGTTCCATTGGACTGTGTGTCTGTTTTTGTACCAGTAGCATGCTGCTTTGGTTACTGTATCCTTGTAGTGTAATTTGAAGTTGGGTAATGTGATGCCTCCAGCTTTGTTCTTTTTGCTTAGGATTGCTTTGGCTATTCAGGATCCTTTTTGGTTCTATATGAATTTTAGAATAGTTTTTTCTAATTCTGTGAAGAATGTCATTGGTAGTTTGATAGGGATAGCATTGAATCTATAAAAGCTTCGGGTGGTATGGCCATTCTAACAATATTGATTCTTCCTATCCATGAGCATGGAATGTTTTTCTATTTGTGTCATCTCTGACTTTTTTGAGCAGTGTTTTGTAATTCTCATTGTAGAGATCTTTCACCTCCCTGGTTAGTTGTATTCCTAAGTATTTTTTTTTTTATGGCTATTGTGAATGGGATTGCGTTCCTGATTTGGCACTCAGCTTGAATGTTGTTGGTGTGTAGAAATGCTGATGATTTTTGTACACTGATTTTATATCTTGAAACTTTGCTGAAGTTGTTTATCAGATCTAGGAACTTTTGAGCAGAGACTGTGGTATTTTTTAGGTATAAAATCATATAATCTGAAAACAGTTTGACTCCTCTTTTCCTATTTGGATGCCTTTTATTTCTTTCTCTTTACTGATTGCTCTGGCTAGGACTTCCAATACTACGTTGAGCAGTAGTGGTGATACTGGACATCCTTCTCCTGTTTTGATTCTCAGGGGGAATGCTTCCAGCTTTTGCTCATTCAGTATGATGTTGGCTATGCAGTTTTCATGGATGACTCTTATTATTTGGAGGTATATTGCTTCAATGCCTAGTTTGTTGAGGGTTTTTAACATGAAGAGATATTGAATTTTGTTAAAAGCCTTTTCTGCATCTATTAAGATGATCATGTGGTTTTTGTGTTTAGTTCTGTTTATGTGATGAATCACATTTATTGATTTGCATATGTTGAACCAACCTCACATTCCAGGGATAAAGCCTGCTTGATTGTAGTCGATTCGCTTTTTGATATGCTGCTGGATTTGGTCTGATAGTATTTTATTGAGAATTTTTGTATCTATGTTCTTCAAGGATATTGGCCTGAAGTTTTCTTTTTTTACTGTGTTTCTGCTAGGTTTTGGTAGCAGAATGATTCTGGCCTCACAGAATGAGTTAGAGAGGAGTCCAACCTCCTCAATTTTTTGGAATAGTTTCAGTAGGAATGATATCAGCTCTTCTTTATATGTCTGGTAGAATGTGGCTGTGAATCCATTTGGTCCTGGGCTTTTTCTGGTTGACGTTTTTTTTTTCTGGTTCATAGGCTTTTTATTACTGATTCAATTTTGGAAGTCATTATTGAACTGTTCAGGGTTTCACTTTCTTCTTGGTTCAACCTTGCGAGCTTGTATGTTTCCAGGAATTTATCCATTTCTTGTGGGTTTTCTAGTTTGTGTGCATAGAAGTGTTCATAGTAGTCTCTGAGGGGTTTTTTGTATTTCTATGGGGTCAGTGGGAGTAATGTCCCCTTTGTAATTTCTTTTTGAGATGGAGTCTCACTCTGTCACCCAGGCTGGAGCCTGGAGTGCAGTGGCACAATCTCAGCTCAATGCAACTTCCACCTCCTCGGTTCAAGCAATTCTCCTGCCCCAGACTACCCAGTAGCTAGGACTACAGGCGTGAGCCACCACACCTGGCTAATTTTTGTATTTTTAGTAGAGACAGTGTTTCGCCATATTGGCCAAGCTGGTCTCGAACTCCTGACCTCAAGTGATCCGCCCGCCTCAGCCTCTCAAAGTGCTGGGATTACAGTCATGAGCCACCACGCCTGGCCTGTAATTTCTTATTGTGTTTATTTAGTCGTCTCTGTTTTTTCTTTGTTAGTCTAGCTATCAATCTATCAATCTTATTTATTCTTTTAAAAAGCCAACTTCTGATTTTGTTCATCTTTTATATGGTTTTTTACATCTCAATTTCAGTTCAGCTCTGATTTTGGTTATTTCTTGTCTTCTGCTAGCTTTGGAGTTGTGAGTGCTTAGTGCTGTAAATTTTTCTCTTAACACTGCTTTAGCTGTGTCCCAGCTGTATATCTGTTATATCTTTAGAACCTGTTCATTTAATCCTTACACTGTATGTTGCCTGTTTTGGACATGCAGTTCTGGGTCATGAGCTGCAAATCTCCTTTGTCATCTCTTTGAAAGACATAAGGAAAGATTTAACTTAATTCTCAGTGCTTTCTCTTTGAAATTTTTTTATTTATTTTTAAATACCAGCCATCTATTTTCTTTAGGGGCGAACCATCATTTATTTAATATTGTTTTCTCTGCTGTTTTATATTTTGTTTCTTTACAGCTTTTTTGTTTTTAAAATATGCTTCCATGAACATCTTTGCCAACATAATACTTTTTATTATTTCATTAGAATAAGTACCCAGATGTGGAGTGTCATAAATTATGATCATTTTAGTGGATATTGAAATATAGAAAAATTACTTTTTAGAGGAATGCTTTTTTTTTTTTTTGAGAAAGGATCTCACTCCCATTGCTCAGGTTGGAGTGCAGTGGCACAATCATGGCTCACTCCAGCCTTGACCTCCTGAACTCAAGTGATCCTCCCACCTCAGCCCCCCTAATAGCTGGGACCACAGGTGTGCACCACCACACCCAGCTAATTTTTATATTTTTTGTAGAGACGGGTTTTACCATATTGCCCAGCCTAGTCTTGAACTCTTGGGCTCAAGCAATCCTCCCACCTCGGCTTCCCAAAGTTCTGGGAATACAGGCATGAACCACTGTGCCTGGCTTAGGAGTGCATTTTTTTTTTACATTAAAAAATTAAAAGTTTCTCATATTCAGTTGGAAGAACCAGGGATTCTTTCATTAACCAGAGACTGAAGAGTGAGTATATAACTGAAGAATTGTTCCTACAATCTTTTCTGATATCTGTCAAATAGAGGATAAAGGAGATTTGCGTTGCATTAACCCAAAAACACACACCCAAGAGAGGCAACATACAGTGTAGGGATTAAATGAAGGTAACTGAAGTCATTTCCAGACATACTGATGTAGAATCTCACAATTTTATGTTTTGGGCTCACTTCAGTACACTTGTTTTGAAGGGGATTTTGCGTTGGTATGTCCTAATGAATTCTAGCTTTGTTGTTCTAATGTATTCTACTAAGAAACAATTTAGATACTCCATTTTGAATAGATGCCTAGTCAGTTGAAATGTCAGAAAGCAAAGTAAAAACAAGAAATGAAAATCCTATCTCTTTTCCCAGTTTTTGTTATTTGTTATATCCCAGATAGTTGTTTGTTTTTTGGTTTTTTTTATTAGATGATGTTTTGTAGGTGACTTTTGTGTAGAATACTTTATCATCTTTCAGAATGAATAATATATTACAATGGTGATTTCATAGGAAGGAAACAGTGATTAGAATATTAGTGTGACTGGTTCTCTTATGAACTCACACCTGCCTTCTACATTATCTAAGTCTGTAGTCTGTCTTCCTCACTCATGAGATAGTACTTGTTGGCTGTGTTAGAATTTGGCTAAGCTGGTGTAACAAAGATACCCTAAAAGTACAGTGGCTTAAATGATGTAGAAATTTATTTTTCTCTCATATAAAGTTCCAAGGTGTGTAGTCTAGGTATATGGAGCAGCTCTGTTCCATGTAGCCATTCAGGAACTCAGGCTCCTGTACTTTTTTTTTTTTTTTTTTTTTTTTTTTGAGTCAGAGTCTCACTCTGTCGGCCAGGCTGGAGTGCATTGGCACGATTTTGGCTCACTGCAACCTCTGTCTTCTGGGCTCAAGCAATTCTCTTGCCTCAGCCTCCTGAGTAGCTGGGATTACAGACGTGTGCCACCACACCTGGCTCATTTTTGTATTTTTAGTAGAGATGGGATTTTTCGCCAAGCTGGCCAGGCTGGTCTTGAACTCCTGACCTCAAGTGATCCACCCACCTTGGCCTCCCAAAGTGCTGGGATTACAAGTGTGAGCCACCACACGTGGCGTTTTCTACTTTTTAAAATCTGTCATCCCTTAGGATATAGTCATTTTCTATAATGAAGAAATGCCTTTGCCATTCTGAATTCCAGTTCATGGGAAAGAGAAAGAGAGGAAGTCTGGGAAAATAATTTCCCCTTGACTCAGAAGTTGCACATACTTCCACTTATATTCCTTTAGTGAGAACTTAATTAAATAGACATACCTCACTGTAAAGAAGACTTAGATGTGTGGTTTTAGCTTGGCAGCCTTGTTTCCAGGAAGAAGAGGAGAATAGATTTTGGTGGGTGCGTAGAAGTCTGTGCCACATTATCTATGATACTAGGTTCTAGAGTCAGACAGACATAAATTCCAATCTTGGCTCTGCCACTAGAGTCGAGAACACATGATTTACCTTCTCAATTTTCTATCGGAAAAATGGAAATAATTTCTATTATGGGATCGCTATAAGAAGTAAATTAAATGTGCAAGTACATGCAAAGTGCTTAAGAAAAAAGCACTGATGGTTAAGCACAGAGCACAGTGAATCTGACTGATTGAGTTAAAATCCTGGCTCTGCCTTTGCTAGCTATGTGCCTTTAGATAAGTTACACAGAATTCTCTGAGATCTACTTTCCTCTCTTATAAAATGGAGATATTACTAGTGACTACCTCCTGGAGTTATAGAAAGGATTCAACAACGTCCTCTATGCTGGACTTATTAAAATTATTTATCCATGCATGATAAACCACCTTGATCTTCTCACATTTATTATTATATTTGTTTATTTGTCAATTCCTGAGTTTATCTGCAAAAAAGAAGTAGTAAAATTGAAGTGTGTCAAGTTGCACCTGTCATGAGTTGCTGCATTCTTTCATACCCCTTGTTACTGTTTCCTCCTACATCCTGATAACATGTTTGTTTGTTCATGTATCTTTAGTGTGTGTTCTAGTTCCACTTTCATTTCTTGGGTAACCATCTACTGATGACTTTATATTCTAAGTCACATAGATGAAGTTATTTAGTGTGAATTCCATAGCTTGTCTCAGGTGTTAAGCACATTTTTTTTTTTTTTTCATAATGGCCTCAATCTCATGCAACCATTTCAAATGGCTTAAGCCGGCCAAAAATCTCTCTTTGGATAGCTAAGCAATGCAGTAAACACGGGAGATACAAGGAATGATACACAACTTTCTATCCTCAGGGTTTCTCTCTTAGATCATTGCAATGACTCTGGATTACATTTTTCAGGTCAGATTTGGGGATTTATTTGTAGAACTTTACTTATCTGGTTTTATAAAGATAACCTGAAACCCCTTGATTGTTCCTCTTCACCTCAGGGACCCTTCCACAAGTCCCACATGACTGCAGGTACACATTAC